>NW_028253648.1:0-65152 GCF_964263255.1 Lissotriton vulgaris | reverse complement strand
ACCAGAACGAACCTCATTTTGAGAGTTCCTGAATCTGTTCTGGAGTGTGTGTGTGTATATGTATATGTATATGTGTGTATATATATATATATATTCACTGAAAAAACCATAGGTTTGACACATGTTATAGTTAGCTGGACATTTCACTCATATAAAACCAATGAAATTCCCCCGTTATAGTTACTTCAGCTAACTATAACTCGCGCGCCCGCAATGCACTGCTGATGATGTCACACATCACATCACTCATGACATCATCTATTAAATGGGTTAGTTTTGAAAATTACATATATTTTATATATGTAGATCTGAAAGTTGGTTGAACAAAAATGTAATATATAAGTGTATAACCGGTTGCTTTTTGGGTGAAAAATAGATTCTATAACTGACTGATTAAATATATCTTAATGAGTACATGGGTTACTGAGTAATATTTAAATATATACATATCTGTGTCTGTCTATCAGTTTCTATTTTAGTGGCTGAATGTGTTGATGAGTAGCTATATCACTGAAACATTTTATCTATATAGGTTATTGTTCCTTTATTATTACCAAGAGTGTCTCAGTGTCTAAGAGTTAATATGGTACATTAAGAGTTTTTACATATTGCATACATGCCTGAATCAGTGACATACTATTCCTATATGTTGGAGACAACATATGTGACATATTAGATGTTATCAGTGATGTCAAGAGTGATGTCACTGACCATGTGATGAGTGATGTAATATGTAACATCATCAGCAGTGCATTGCGGGCGCGCAAGTTATAGTTAGCTGAAGTAACTATAACGGGGGAATTTCATTGGTTTTATATGAGTGAAATGTCCAGCTAACTATAACATGTGTCAAACCTATGGTTTTTTCAGTGAATTTCATAGGTTTTGTAAATGCTACTTCCTAACTATAACGTGTGTAAAACCTATGGTTTTTTCAGTGAATTTCATAGGTTTTTTAAATGCTACTCCCTAACTATAACGTGTGTAAAACCTATGGTTTTTTCAGTGAATTTCATAGGTTTTTAAAATGCTAATTCAGAACTATATCGTGAATGCAACCTATACTTTTGTCAATAAAGTTCTGGCAATATTTTTTTCGCAAACAAACCGTTTTCTTGACTGTTCAGGTTGTATAGAGACTCCTTGTAAAGCGGTACTGAAATAGAAAGTCTCTACCTTGCCTTATTTTGAACGTATTGAAATTTGTCTGTAAATAGAAATAGCCTTTCTAAACTTTCGTGCGCGACCCGGTGCGCGCACTCTCGGCACCAGTTGTCAATAAATGGACATCGCCTTTCCAAACTTTCGAGGGCGACCGAGTGCGCGCACCCTCCTATATATTTCGGGAAAACTTTGCAATTTAAACTCATTGAATTTCTTCATAGACCCCTCAAAGAACTTATAGTACGTCGAAGAGACTGTACCTAGGCTTCTTTTTTATTGTTATGAAACTTTTCATTAAATGGAGCCGAATGTCTTTTTAAACTTTCGTGCGTGACCGGATGTACACACCTTGGTATTTTTTTAGAAATATAAAAGGTTTTATACTTTAACAATTGTATGCTTAAATCCAGCTCAGAAGATATACAAAATCCGGATGTGTTTGGATTTACTCCTTTTCACGTTTTGAAACTTCGCTGAATTAGACCGCTACTCCCAAATGACGTACGTGACTAGATACTGTTACCGCGTACACGTCCTGAGACGCGCATGTGAAGTCATGTGACTTGAAAACAACACTTCCAATTGGTTGTTAGTAGTTTCTATTCTGGAATTTACACGGAGCACTCCACCCACTTCCCTCACTATCTTTTCTACTCTCAAGAGAGTACAACGTCCAACATCTTTCGGAAGACTTTGCTGAAATGGCTGCCGTTCCGTATTCATCTTCCGAATCTGAAGAAAATGATCGACTACCTTTAAGAAGAAAAAAGAATCTTTCATCTGGCAATTTTTCACTTATCCTGAAGATCAAAAGAAAGTGAATGCGCCAAAAGTAACCTGCACGATATGTAACTCGGTTCTCTCAAGAGGAAATCCGACAAAAAAATATTCCTTTTCCATAAATACCATGGTGCGGCATGTCAAACAAGTGCACCCTGTGTATTTTGCAAAGGCATCGACAAGAGCCCTGGCCACGCTATTACCATCAGAGGTGGCCAGCACATCTTCTGATCGACGACCTGTATCTCCATCGAGTGCAGAGATGGACTTGAGACCATATTTAGCGAAGGTGCACATGAAATGCAACGACTGTGGAGAAATTCCTCTGTACGGAGAGCAGAGCCTCAATCTTATTAAACTAAAAATTGAGAGTCATGAATGCTCCGAGAAAAGATACATTTTTTCATTTCATTTTGATCCTGTGTCACAATTGAAAATGTCGGTGCAAGTTTAAAAAATCAAAAACAACATAACACTTGTTTTAAAAAAAATCAATAAAAAAAAGTTCTTTTCAGAACTAACTCATTGTACCAAAAAGAGCTCTATTCACAAGCTAAAGTATTGACGCTTTTTTTCAGGACAATTATGCAAAAAAGCGACGATACTTCGGAATATTATGAAGGAGACGTAATACATTATCGTCGATTTCATCCACAGGACACTGCCGATAAAACGACGATAATAGCCTTCATAATATGATCTATGAATTGCAACCGAAACCTACGTTACTTGTCTTTACATCTAACATTAGATTTGATTGCAATTTATAAAGCATATTATCAACGCCGTTATCGCCACTATATCTGCAGTTTTCTGCCGATTAAAGCGGCGTTAATGTTTTACCTATCCTTGAAAATATTCTGCTGCACCTTCTTGAAAAAGGCATTACATCGCCTGCCGTAAGACCACTTTGCATATGTTACATATACTAAGAAAGTGACATGCAAAGTGGGCGTAGGTCAAAGCACATTCAAAATGTGGTTGGAGGGCAAAACACCCTATCACAAAAAGAGGCGTTGCGAGAAAAAGTTTATCGCAAAACTGTTAAAGCCTCCTCTAATCAAACATTCGATATCGTTAACATAACGGTGTAGTAAATAAAACTAAATCCACCCCGTCCCCTAATTACAAGGCACACATTACTGTGTGAAAACAACTTTTGTTTTCACGCGATAATGTGAAATACTGAGGCTGTTACAGGATTTACTATCACATATGTGTTCCCATTGATGTTAACTCCTTCGATGCTCATGACGAGCTCAGCTCGTCATGAGGCACAGTGGAGCTGTGCTGATGACGAGCTGAGCTCGTCATGAAACATGGAGTAAATGAAAAGTCAGCACAGTGGGGGAAAATGCACAGCAGCGATGTGGTTAAAGCACTAACACCGTGGAAAATTCCACCGATAGCGGCGATATTTTTAACGCCGAGCCCCGGCGATTTTTATCGCTTAGAGGCCTTGCTA
Organism: Lissotriton vulgaris; assembly: GCF_964263255.1. Lineage (NCBI taxonomy): Eukaryota > Metazoa > Chordata > Amphibia > Caudata > Salamandridae > Lissotriton > Lissotriton vulgaris. The sequence continues at coordinate 61,743 of NW_028253648.1, read as the reverse complement.
TTATGAAGGTTTATCTCCTAAGTCTCTGATTCTCAAACTGTGCAACGCGGCTCCCCTGTGTGCCGTAATGAGGTCCCAGGGGCGCCGTGCACACTCTAGAGTGACTAACCATCCATAAATTCCACGGACATCTCTACCCTGTTATCTGTAATTGTGGCCATCAAAAGGAGCTGCGCTGCTCCCCTCTGAGAGGCCTCACTCCCACTGCTGCAGTGGCCTCGCAGTGCTCCAGGAGCAGAGGAACAGCTCCTCCCATCCATTGGAGTTCTGTGTCGGTCGCATTACCACTTACCAAATGAAAATAAGCACTGAAGGATATTCAAGTATGTAGTGCTCCTCCTGCTACAGCTTACAGAATGCATTCTGTTATAAAAAAGTGAAACACCCACACTACAATCATATAGAACACTTCCTCTAAAGAAGCCTGTGAATAAGTTTAAAAGATCAGGTTAACCATTTTTTATTCTCTCATCATTCTTAAACATAAGTATTTACAATACTATATTAAACAATGCCATGGTTGTTGCTTTTTAATTTTAAGAATCTTGCAATCATTCGCAAAGCCAATACTCATGGCTTCTTTTTCGTGACAAAAAACTTGCAATATTACATATCGACATAGAATAACAGAAAAAACATAACACTACAAAGGCCGAACACTCTGCTAAACGCAGATTTGTACCCTATGGGGCAGATTTATGTTAACTGGTTCATACCCAGATATGCACCAGTTAATGTGCACCACAGTATGCTACTGCTCCGTCACCCATGGTGTGACACATTTATAATGTGGCGCACCATGGTACAAAAACAGCATAGATGAGTAACACATCTGTGCCGAAAAAGTAATACATTGCTAGAGTTGCGTCGCAAGTGTGATGCAGCTCCAGCAAGGCTCACCAGTGCACTATATTCACAATGCTGCGTCAATACCTACGCCTGCTTCAAGCACATGCACAGTTTTGAAACAGCATGGGCCTGAAAGTCACTGAGTGAAATCTCATGGATTACAGTCAGCCACTTTCAAGACGCATTCCTTCAGAGGAACACTTCCTTATGGTGCAGGGCTTTAGAATGTGACATATCTCCTAGATCCATAACGTTGTAAATATGGTACATTATTTGCACTGTCATTGTATTAAAAAAAAATGACGAAATTGTGGCGCAAAGAGACGCAAGGTCAACATAAATCTGCCCCTATGTGTTTTAAAGTGCCCTCTAAATTACAACCAACACTCTCTTTGAAGAGACCCCCCAGTTTTTTTTAACACCTGTTAAGTCCTCCCATGCTCATGACAGAGCCGCTCCGTCACGAGCATCGCCTGAGCTGTCCTCATGACGGACCGGTTTTGTCATGGCCTTGCCGCTGTGCTTGCGCAGCACTGATATTGCGCCTCCATGACACGTTCTATTGACTAAGCGGAGCCATGACAGAACCACTCTATCATGAACACTTCTCAACCGTGGCTCGTGAAGGAGTGGCTCCATCATGAGCATACGAGTACCACTCAGCCCCCCACCCCCCTAACGCTGAGGCAGAATTGCCACTGCAGCAAAGGACTTAAAGTCCTGGAAAGAACACCATGTAACATTTAATATCATTTACCACCAATGTTTTCATATATCAGTGTTGCTGAACTCACTCAGTGAAATGTCGCTCATTTCATTAAATCACTTTTAAAGCATGCCTTATAACAATGCACCCAATCCTATGTGGAAGTGCTTATATTAAACATGACATTGCTATAACCAGGATAGACAAAGAAATGACACAGTGATGTAAAAGTTTCTTTATTTTTTATACTTACCTAAAAAATAGTAAAAAAGTAAAGTACATTTCTTTTAAAAACGTAGTATCTGTGGAAGAAAAGTAAAAATAAGATTATAATGTGCATTTCATAAAAGAAAAAAAAAGTAGGAGTCAATAAGAGAGAGGCAGAGAAAACTCTCGGATGTTATTAGTTGTACTTACCTTATAAATGTAATATCTGTGGAAGACAGTAAAAAAATCTGTTATAATACATATTTCAAAATTCAATGTAACAAAATAACTTAAACAACATATTAAATGGTTTATTTTTGCTGTCCTCAGAATACATTGATTTTCACTATAAACAGTGATTTCAATATTTATCATCATATAACAGCGGGGAAAAAAAACCACAACCAAAATGATTGTGTTTAAAAAACCCATACAAAATCTCCATACATAATATAAATACCTGAAAAAAACATGTCTTAAAGGTTTTTCTCAAATTTGCAATTTCTTGAGTAAGCACACTACATCTTCCACAGTTACAAACTAATTAAACTATACGACCTATTTTTAAATGTATCTCAACAAAGCCCCGTGCAAGTATCTTCTATAAAAATCTATCTTAAGTACACATTTTCTTCTCTCATACCTTTCCGCGTGGCCAAATTGTATAAGTTAACTCATTATCTTTTAAATACCTCTCCAAAAAACTTGCGTCCATATATGTTCTAAAATAATTATCTAAAGTACTCATTTTGTTCTCTCATATTTTTCCATGTGGCCAAATACTATGAGTTAAGTAGTTTTTTTCTGAAATTTCTTAATCTTAGTCTTATCTATTCTTTTCTGAATCTTTACAGGTAAAATTTGTAACATGTTCTATACCATCAAACATTAAGTAAACTTGTACCTGATGTTATCACTATGCCAAACACAAATTTCATTTCTAGATTTGTACACCCTCAGTCACATGATATTTGTAAACAACAACGGTTCATATCTTTACAGTATTAATCTTCCTACAGCAAGTCATTCTACTGAAATTTGGGTTCCAAAAATAGCAGATAGGAGTTAGTTAAGGCAAAAGGCAAACGTTTCTTAAAAGTCAATTGACTATCATTGCAAAGCGTCCAGCCGCTTGCACACTTCAAATAAGCTGTATAATGTCCTGATGATGTTGAAGGCCCTTCATGAAAAATAATGGCTACAGTTACAAATGTTCTTCTAGAAATAGATACTTGAGAAGCCACAAATTTTTTAATTAAAGTTGACAATTTACTCCCATCAGCTCTGCATCGTTGAAACATTAAAATTACATATTGTCCATATCTGTGGATAAATAAAGTTGATAACATTTCAGACTTACATTGAGAACAGACCATGTTCTGATGCGCATCTTTAACTAGTTTATTAAAAGACACTTCTTTACAGTCTGGTAATGTTAAATATATAAATCTTTCACTGTGTATATCAGTAATACTTGAAAATGAGCAATTATCACACTTATGTTCCCATTTAAAAGAAAGGCCAAAAAGACTATCAATATCTACACTTTCATCTTCCAAAACTGTAAACATATACATAATAAATTCCTGACAATCTTGCTGAATATTCTGAGAAAATTGATATACTCCTGCACATATGTCTAAAACATTCCTTAGTTCTGAAACACTTGCTACTTCACTATCAGCACTACTACATTTTTCAAATACAGAATTTAATGAATAGCAAAATGTTTGCTCCTGATTTTCTACAATCTGTTCCTTAACATTTTTTAGAAAAAAAACATTAACTACTACATTTGCATAGCAGTTGACACCAGACCTGTTTTCAAACTTAAATCCAACAATCTCTTCAATACTAACCGTTTTCTGACGCCTACCAACAACAGCTACATCTTTTTTTCGTCGTTTCTCGACTACTTCAGCACATTTCTCCTCATTTCTCCTTTTCTGACCAACCATACGCCTTTCAATTAAAGGATATTGAGGTAAACTTGGAGCATATTCTCTTCTTAACCTATTATACTCCTTCACACAATTTAAATCTGCACTAATCTTTGTCTCATCATAATCAATTAGATAAAGTCCACATAAAGTTCTAACTCGCGATAAAGCAACATACGCCATACCCTCTTTGAATACAGTGCTTCCAATATTTACCAAAGCACAATCTACACTTAAACCTTGAGATTTGTGAATAGTCACTGCATATGCCAAACAAATTGGAAATTGCTTCCGACGGACAAGTCTTTCACAAGCAAAAAACGAGTTGAACAGCGACTAATTTGTTGAACTTCCTCAATTCCATCAAATTTTATTCTTAAAAATTCAATCTCATCTCTATTTGTGTAATTGACAAAACCAACAACATTACCCATTGCTCCATTTACCAATCCTCTTTCTACATGTAATTTTCTCCTTAAAATTATCCGACAATTTAAACATACATACAGATTTTTCTCTAAACCAGCAGTTTTAGATATAGTTTTTTGAAGAGAATCCAATTTTAACTTCAACTTTTCAGACAAAACAATAGTACTACCTTCATGCTCTATTCTATCATTAGCTTCCAGTTTCTTAATTTCTTGATTTTCTAAATTCAACATTTTTTCATTAAAAACTGAACATTCTTTGAGAGTTGGCATCAAGCATATCACTGACTTATCTGCTACCTCTTTACTGTATATTTTCTCAGGTATATTATCTTCATTAGGAAACAGCTTGGAAAGTAATCGTGTTCGTAGAGTGTCTTTCGCATCTTCAGTTAGTTTTCCAATCCTTATATCTTGAAGAATATTTCCATATTTAGTATCCTTTGCCTGTCGCATATTTTGAATCAGTTCAGTATATTTGAAATGTGACCATATATTAACATTTCCAATACTGCCCAGGCACGTTCTGGTCTCCTCATGAGTAACAGCGTAACAGTTTCAAATACAGGTTGTCCTTTCACAGGAGTTAGCTGCAATAGATCTCCAAAAACTATGACATGTTTACCTCCAAATAACACATCATACTCTGTTTTAAGTATCTGTTGCATTCTTAAATGCACAAAAGTAAGCATTAAATTGGATACCATGCTTACTTCATCAATAATAAGAAGTTTCATTTTTTTAAGGACTCTAGAAACTTCAAAACAAGCTTCTCCAGATAGCTTGTGATATTGTAATTTATTTTCATGTTCAACTGGCAGCATCAGTAAATGATGTAAAGTAATACCTTTAATATTATGTGCTGCCAATCCAGTTGGAGCAGAAACAACACACGACAGTGTTGACTGAGTTCTTTGCTGTAGATATGTAGTAATTCCTTTAATTAGGAAACTTTTACCAGTTCCAGCTTCTCCACTTACATATAGTCGAATAGGTTCAAATGACATACATGAGCAATCTTTTCTCTCATGTCGAAAGCCATGCTCAATGTGCTCTGTCACTTCATCATATATCTGTCTTTGCTCAAGATTAAATTGCTTCTTTCATTCTTCTAAGTTGATTACTTCCTCTTGACCTCGCTGCATTGCTCTTTCCACCTCATCCATGGTGGTGGCTGCTTCATTTTGGATAATTGGTTGTCCCAGTGGATCTTGACTTAATGAAGCCGAACTTTGACTACCTTGTGAACTATCTCTAGCAATCTCTGCTGCAATTGTCGCTTCTTGCTCTATTTCATCATTCAACATTTGGAGATAATTACTAAAAACAGGACATTCGATACTACTTTTAGATGCGTTGAATGAATCTTCATAACTATCAAAGTCACCAAGTAGTTCCTCTTCTCTACGCCATGGTTTAAAGAGTTGCAAAAGAGAAAAATAGTAAAATTCTCTTTTGTCAGGTATATCCCAACTCAGTTTCCGATGATTAATCAAGTGTCCTTTTCTTTGTTTCACCAGACATCCTTCATGTCCAATTACAAAGTGTACACCTTTATCAATATTCTCTGTAACATTCCTTTTAAAAGTGTAGTTTTGAAGTATTTCATACAGACAAATGTTTTCAAGCAGAGTACTTCTATTTGGATAGTATGTATCCAACATATTTGTTTTCAGAATGTCTGTACTGTTTGGTTCTTTCTGGGCTAAATATTCAATTTCTTGCACAGGTTTCAGAACACGGTTTCGTGTTTCTGCAAGACCCAAACTCACCCAGAGAATAGTCCTTGATTTTGCATAAAGACTTGCTGATGATAACCGATCACAACATTCATATGCTCCAATTTCTCGATGAGACAACATCTTCAAACGATGACTTTGAAAACGTAACACTTTTCCTCTTAAGTCCTTATCAGTTGTACTATTAGGTATGTCACAAGTGGCATACTGTTCAATAAAAGACAGTACAGTCTCATCCGAGTCTGTTCCAAATTTAGGAGCATCCTTGATCCATAACAGCATATGAATATGAGGAGCACCTCTTGCTTGATATTCTTTTCTCCAAAAGAAATCCAGTACTTCACCAAGAGGCAGATTTTTCTTATTTGTAATAAAAGACATCATAGCTTCAAATCTATGATTAAAATATCTGCAAACATTAACTGGATCTTTACGAACACAGTTCTCCAGGGGTCTTGTAGTTTATATTTTCTATGTTTGCATTCGCCTCAAGTAAATCTTCCCAAGCATACTCTGCACAGCTTAGAGTTACAAACCATGTTGGTGCTCCTAAGTTTCTAAGCATGCACTTCAAATCTCCATGACGAAGGTACCAATACTCATTAGTACCACGCTGACAAGCCATTACATTAATTAGGTGTGAATCCAAAACACTATCTTTCTGTTGCACTTTATTCTTAAATTCCTTTGCTGAAATATTTAGCAGATGAACTCCACTTTTTAAGATATAGTTTACTGCATAAGACAGACCAGATAAGTCACTCTCAAACAGAAGATGAAACAAATATGGAATGCATTGGCGAAACCTCGGATCTTCTGCATATAATCTTGTTGTCTGGTATTCAGATGCAGGAATCTGCATAGGTCGATCATCATATCGTGTACCTTCACCTGTAGGGAATAACTGTGGAAAACAACGACCTTCCAAACTTTCTTCCAACACACTAATAGGATTTCCTTTCGCTTTTTTCATCTGAAATAATTCAATAGCATTCCCTATTGCTTCTTTGGAATGCAGTGGATGAACACTGTAATGTTCATAAATTTCTTCACTTCTGGATACGTCAACTTTTTCAATTTGTCCAATAGACAAATCATTGTCCTCTTCTTCACTTACATCTTCTTCTTCTAGTTATACATGTTTATAGTACTTATTGTTTTGGACTAAATACAACGTTGCCTTTTTGACTTTTCTAACATCCACTAAATCTTGCCAGATTTTCTTACTCTTTATAGGTACACCATTAACTAGAATAACTAGAGGTTTCTCTTCTACATTTTCAACACCAATTGTTTCCATATTTTTTTTAAATCAAGTGGCAAATATACAACTCTACCCTTTAATCCTCTTTGTAAATCTGAAGAATTTAATTTGCCAGTCTTAGGCTCCATACGAACAATAGCCTGAAAAGGATGTACACATTGAATCAGAATAGTCTCATAAGTATTTAAATCCATCAATTCTGATGGAATATTTATCAACTCTAGATTATTATGAACACCTCTAGCAGGCATTTTATTTTCATTTAATTTATTATAACAATATTTACAAATACATTGCTCAAAACCCAAATCAAAATAGTTTTCCACCAACAAATAAGTTGCAAAATCTTTCCATTGACTATTACTTTCATCTTCACTTTTTAAATATAAATCAACTAACCTAGTTTAACTTTTGTAATGAATGCGTCGACAACAGACACAAGAAAAATTTGGTTTCTCACCTGCAATTACCTTAAACTTTATTATTTCCTGTTCAAAATTTTCAATATTAACATTTCCAATATTTTCTAACACATTTCCTTCTATAATTATATCAGTTTCTGCATTATCTTCCTCTGGACCAAAATAACTTACCTCAATTTCTGCACAAATCTTCTTAACATCTAATTCACATCCATGCAAAGGAGCACTATTTAACTGTTTAAGTTTAAGTGCTGGACTTTTTGCATAATACAACTTTCTCACTAATTTTCTCATTTTAGTATGATGCACTGCTAACATCCTGAAGTGATGAAACACACTCTGGCATATTTTTTTAGAAAGACAAGCCAGAGAATGACCTTGCAGACCTATTTTTTCTCGCACTCTGCAATGATCTAATTCTTTCAACATTACAATTTTTTTTTAAAGACTTTCTTTAGTGTACTTACGTAAGAAATTGCGAAATAAATCAATTGAATCCTGTCGTACACTACAAATGCTACTACAATTCCAACTGTAAACAGGAACATTAGGACGTCCCTCTAAAGCTTCTCCAGCCATCACCTCTTCTGCATTTCTAACCGCAATTTTCTCTTTCTCAATTACACAACCATCCTTCACCTCATATTCCCGACCACTGGTGTCAACTGCATGCAACAAATCGTTACTTTAAAAGTAACTCTCTTCATTAAAAAATGGTTCAGAAGTTGAAGTATGCATCCACTTCCCAGAAAACACTTTACAAAAATTACTCCTATTTATGTGTCTCTTCCATTTACTTTTAGCTTTTAAAACTCGTATTGCCTTATTTAGTGTATTTATTCTATTAAGTACTAAAATAAATAATTTTCTTTTTGTCTCAAACGCGCGCTGAACAATACCCTCTATATGTTGTTTCTTCTTAAAAAAAGCAGATCTTCTTTTACAAACTTTCTCCTTTTTTAATAAATTCGAAACTACTCTTTTATAAAACATACGCTTTCTGATTTGGATAAATTGATTCGTCCGCGTTTTACTGTATAGATTTTCCTCTCTGCTGATTCCAGAAACATTTTTATCCTTGGTTCCATGTCTCCTTCTTGATACTGGTAAATCTTTTTCCTTTTGGACGTTAATATTAACATTTTTCCTTTGACATATTCTTTTCAAAAAAGTTTTGGTTTTCTTACCAGGAGCACTCTTCTTTTTATCCGTCCTCTGTTCTTTTGATAATTCTTGAATTCCTTTCTTCTTCAAATTGTAAGTCCGTTTATAGAGCTTTCTTTTTTCACTTCTGGTCGGCATCTTAATTTAAGATTTTGATGAAAATGTCAATCTGTAAAACACAAACATAACAAATATTATAGTTGACTACTAGCATATAACGTACAAATTAAAACCACAGATTCATTTTCTAAGTAGAATAAAGAGAATAACAAAAAGTCTCTGAACAGAGTAGGAAATCCTGTAGTGAATGTTGGTTCTAAATTTATCACAGTCCATAGCTGTTTTAACATTATAGACGTATTTTTTCATTCTAATTTTTTAAAGCATACAAACAGTACACTTTTTTCAAGAACTATCGGTCATCCTAGATGTTTTAATCTTTTTTACTACAATCTCTTTTACACTACATGAGAACATGTCTTATCACTCTCATAAAGCAGATCAACGACGAATAGGACAAGAAAACTGTCTTCAAGAATGCTTTACTATCAAAAATATTTTTATTCATTCAAAAGTTCATAATTTAGTAGAACTTCCAGCATTACATCATCAGGGACTTCTTCAAATCCAAAGTCCTCATCCCCTTCTACCATCTCTAAATAAGCAGAGTCTAGAGAAATGTCCATGAAATCATCTTTTGATTGTCTATTTCCTCCTGAAAGACCGCTTCTAAAATTTCCTCCATCACTTCTTTTATAATATCGAAATGAATTTGTTTGTCTTGCGAGCAATTCTCCATGTCTATATTCAGTTTATTCTTCTGTATCCTTTTAAAAAAATATAGAGACTAAATTATATCTTTTTTCATAAATATATAACTTAAAAGTACCTTTACTAATTTGTAAACTACATATATTTTTATAATTTCTAACTTATTAACTCTATATATTTTAAGATAGCACGTTCCTCTTGTTTTGAAAAGAAATTGGCAGTATAACCCTAAACATTAACACTGATCCTTTTTTTGCATTAAATAATTACTGTTGTAAAAAGACATTTTACTGTAAAATTTCTTTCTAAATTTTCTAGATAAGAGAAATATTGATAAACTTTAGAATTAATTTTTAGAGATCCATTTTCTGAGTTCACCAGTACAAAGTGCTATGCAAACTATATGCACTCTATAGAGAAGGCTCACATTATACAAACCATAACATTCACTTAACAGATTACTACTTCCCACAGAGACAGTTGCTTTTATGTTTCAACAGCATACTCACCATGTAAATGTCATAGCATATACAAAATGTCATGCTAACCATGAAGAACCACATCATAATAAACCTCTGCAAATATATGTAAAACAGTGCCTATACATAGTATAATCACAGATATGCAGGAAAGATCCCCGTCACACCAAGAACCATATCATAATACCCCTCTGTAAATGCAGGAGAAAGACTGCCATACATAATACAACATGATTTCAAAAATAATGAGCACTTCACAAGAATTATTTAATGGAAACCGGAAAGAATTATACTCAAATGATCCGTAAATCTGAACTCCATCAAAAAGAACACATGCACCAAGCCCATTAAAAGATAATTTCAACTGTCAGTGGAGAAATATCTCAAAATACATATCTAGTATAAGCAGTTACAACCATGGGAAAAATAGAAGATAAAATCATGTTCCAAACCGAAATTTTACAAACATTTAAAAAAATCTTCTTTATTATTTTAATGTGCACCCAAAAAAATTGCCTATGCAAAAATACCAACTCACCTGAAAAAAAGAGTATAATTCCTGAAATTGTGTGATTCGGAAGGCAGGTTGTTGCTTTTCAGCACCAAACACTATAAAAAAGAAAATAATAACATTTAATTAACATATTACAGACTTATTTGTTACACAACATAGATCCATTGTAGCAAAGAACAAGCATAACAGATAAATTCCCCAAGATTCTCTATCATTAGAATAAGATACAAAACATCTCATTTATGAAAGCGTTGCGCCACAGATACGTCACTTTTTCCCATGTTAAAAGTGATGCACCAGCGGCACAAGGCCTTCATAATTAAAAGCCCATATGACGGAGAACAAGTGCATAGACAGAAAATGCAGGCCCGGCCTTAGGCATTTGCAAAGTGTACACCTGCACAGGGCCACCAAACCCCAGGGGCCACCACGCCAATATATATCCTTAATATAATAATCCTCTGAGGATGAATCATATTTGCGTGGCGGCCCATGCCAGGGATTTGGCGGCCTCTGGCTCTGTTCCACTTCCAAACACCCTGCCCCCCCCCTCTTCACTGGGCTCCGCGCTCCGCCCCGCCCGGACCCCCTCTTACGGGGCCCCCTACCTACGCTCCCTGCCCAGGGCCGCCATGAGCCTAGAGCCGCCCCTGGAAAATGTATAAGACACAGCAACAGTAAAAATCAAAGAATAGGCAACATGCAGAAAAACTGCACAGTAGACAAAGAAACATATTTTTTAGATAACCCCATTGAAAAACATGTAGTAATTGTTTTAATCTGCCATGCATCTGGCCCTCCAGGACTGCTTTGGAAACCCCCTTTACATTTCATTTTCAAACCATACACACGTTTTTTTTCAAAGCTGCACATTAAAAAACACTTTTCCCTTTTTAGAATCCGAAGCCACAACTGCAACATGACTAATGCACAAATTAATTAGTGTACCTTTCCTGTTTTTTCACTCTTTAAGTTCTATAAATTTCTTCACATAAATGGATACCACCGGCTCAGTACCTCCTACAGTCATAAAACTAAGTCGCTCCCTTTCACTTACAAATGCCTTTGAGACGGGAGAAAAATGTCGGGCAGATTTACAATCCCCTTACGCCACTTTAGCATCACTTTTAACATGTGACAAGTGAAGCAAAACTGCCGCACGGAGCATGTTAATCTGCCCTAAATGTTTATACAAATGACTGTACTCAAACATGTAATTAGTCGTCCACATGCAGGCACTTTCAATCACATAACTTATTTAACTAGAATCCCTGTAATGTTGCATATCTTTTCAAAGATACACCAGTGCCTGCTATTATGACGACTTTTTCTTCATTCTTCATCAGTGATATTTTTTTTTTACATATAATGAAAATTACTATGACTTTTTAAACGACAAAGCTTACACGGTAAAAATCACTCTGCATATGCTTCCCCTTAAGAATTTAGTTTATCTACCCCCGCATGTGAACCTTGATGTTTCCATCTGGCAGCGAATTCCGGCCTTGAATCACAAGACATGAACAACAGTCTTATTGTCACAAAAACAAGTTACCGTAGCATCTTTTCGCACACATATCTTTCACTTAGCTAATATTCACAGAGAAGAGCATTCCTTATATAATAGTGACCTTCCTTTACAATTTTCTGAGGTGACTCCCTTAATTTTTAACGCATCCTCCACTTCAGGACAGGCTATTTTTTTTATAACTACTAAGCAATGGTTTAGTGACTACTCTGCCAGAAATTATATCAAGTCATTCTGCTACTCTTCACTCCATAGTCGGCGACCTATTTCTCTTGACTTCCTGTTGAACTGCCAGTGCTGCGACTTTTGTGTTCCCATCTTGTTTATTTCAAAATGGATGTCCCTCCTGTCTTCGCAAACGAGCCGGAACACTTAGAACTATTTCGCCAGAGGATGCTTGACTACTACGGCATCTTAGCACTCTCGACTTTGAATGCATCATATCGATTATCATTTCGATATTCCTATTTCACCTGTGTGCAGCCTGTATTTCATTGCCTGAGCTGTGATTTCATGTGGGCCCTGGACTTATGTCTCTGCAACTTGGTACCTCCTGAAGTGAATTACAATCATCTCATGAATCCGTTAATTGATCATGAACAGCTTTGTTGCAACGGAGGGATTATGGCCTTTGCAGCGATACAAGGAGTTCTGGCTCATTGGAATATATTCGCAGCGGCGCAAGATTTCCTGACAGACAGCTACATTGAAAACCCACCGAGCTGTCCTCTGATGGTAATAGAGTCTCCGGTAATAGAAGACCATGAATGCTGCTTTCCTCTTTTCAATTGGATGGCTGACATGTTTTTGGATGATAACAGTGACTTCCTTTTAGAAGCGGTAGCTGCCTACTTCGCCTACACAATTGTAGGATGACTCTTATGCAAGCCATTGACGTCCACATTTCGTTTTGCCTCCCTATCTTTTTCACGTTTTCTTGGATATTTTTTTACATCAACAGACCTATTGGCTTTACTAACAGTGGACAATATGATTTCCTGCTGGTTAAATTTTTGTCTTTTATGTGGACTAAATTTTTTTTCTTCAGCTACTCGATTTCGAACTTTATTTTTTATTAAACTCTAATCTCAGCAATTCTATTGCCTATCTTATTTTATGTTATTTCAAACGTACTTGAAGCAAAACTCGCTAATATATGCTACATGTGCCCTGATTAATGTGTAAATATAGCATGAGTTTTTTATAACTGTAATCGCCATTTCGCCATTGAACTGCTTATTTCCGCCTCACACACCTCTGCTCCTTTACTTTTCCATGAACTAAAATATTTTTTAATACATAAGAGAAAAATATCTTCTTTCACTAATATTTCTATTGCTTTTCGTGCTGTATTTCAAATGCAATACTGTAACCTTCAAAAGATATGTCAATACAGTAGTTCTTCTCAACACTGATTTGCGAACGATCCAACAACTTGATAGTGCTTCGCCTGCAGAGAGCTGATTGTTAATGAGATGATGTCTAACCACTAGCATTTTCATGTATCGCTTTTAAACTGAAAGGCCAGAGACCTTCTTACATTTATTAAAATATAATGTACTTCCTTATAACAGTGTACAATTAATTTTGCTAAACCATATTCATTTTACATCAACTATACCGTTTGTATTCTATGTACTAGTGACTATACCGATTACTTTGTTTCTTGCAATGTCTGTACTCGTATTAGATAAGAGACTTGCCTTGAAAATAGTGCATTTCTGAATAAACATTTCAAATATACACGTTCTCTCTTTTAATCCATAATCTGAACTGAAATAATTGTATACTAAAAGAATATTCATGTGTTCCACGTAACCTCAGCTGTACTAACCTAATGTTTTCTTTTGTCAAACTGACTTACTCATACTAGAACCCGCAGGCCTATGACGGCCCGTCAACCCTTTCTTAGTGGGTCGCGCACCATGCAAACAGTTGTACCTCTGTAAAAAAATAATTTATTACTGTTACCAAGCACCGCCGCAGTTCCGCTTGACTCAGAGTTAATCACTGCTCACACGCTTCTACAGACCAGACGCTATGTCGTATTTCACTCCTTATCACCCTTTCATCTCCACAATAACAAACACTTCTCCGCCAGCCACAAGAGAACAAAGTGCAGATGCAGAGGCACTAAGTAGTGAAATACGACATACCCTCTGCTCTATGGAAGCAACCGAGCAGTAATTGTGAAAGAAGACATTCACTAGCACTTCAAAAAAGCATCTCAATTATATAAATATTTTTTTGAAAACGTTCCAACTACTTTGATGGGACAATCTGTGTGTGCCTCCACAGCAAACTTCCTCAGCCCGGACTGAAGGCAGACACAGACAGACACACACACAATAAGATAACACAGAGCAACAGAGACGGAAAACAGAAGGGAGATTAAGATGCACTCAAACAGCAGGAGTGAGAGAGATATTTTTATACTCGGTTTGCTACCTCAATGTATGAAGACATGTACTGCACAAACCTGTGTACAACCTCATGGTCAGAACTTTTCATTTTATTTTACTCGACCACCTCCCCCTCTCACCCCACCCCCACCAGTGCAGGCCGCGGCCACATCCACAGTGTAATTTTGTCGTCTGTCAGAAAGTTTAGGAATTCATTAAGCATTACCACTTTTTCAAGACGGTATCACATGTAATGTACCAACTTTTCATTTTATTTTACTCGACCACCTGCCCCTCTCACCCTACCCCCACCAATACAAGCCGCGGCCACAAACCGCACTATAATTTTGTCGTCTGACAGAAAGTTTATGAATACCTTAATCATTACCACTTTGGCCCACTCCCCCCCCTCTCACCCCACCCCCACCAGTGTACGCCACGGCCACAAACCACACTGTAATTTTGTCGTCTGACAGAAACTTTAGGAATTCATTAAGCATTACCACTTTTTCAAGACGGTATCACATGTAATGTAACAACTTTTCATTTTATTTCACTCAACCATCTGCCCCTCTCACCCTACCCCCACCAATGCAGGCCGCGGCCACAAACCGCACTGTAATTTTGTCGTCTGACAGAAAGTTTACGAATTCATTAACCATTAGCATTTTTTGACGACGGTATCACATGTAATTTACCATTTCTCTCTCTATCTGCATTATCTGTCTCTCTGCTAATACCATTTTTTCACTTCATAAACAACTTCTCTCATTATATGTAAACGCTTCAAAATCACACAAATAATTACTCTCTATATTAAACATATTTTATACTCCATATTTCACTGTTCACCAAAAATATATACAAAACTATAATTTACACTTGAAAAATAAATTTTGAAGAAAAGGCACGCAACCCCCATTAAATTCACAGGACTTCAGGCCCACACGCCCCTCCCGTCTGCTTTACCAGCCCAAGATAACATATATATTCTAGCTACACACACCGACGCACCTCAACGTTTCACATCTCTATAAACATCCATTTGAATGTTAAGTAGGCCTTGCAATTATTTTACCCCTCCTAAAAGCCCCTGCACCTTTACTCTGCCAACTAATTAAACCTTCAAGTTCGCCTATCAAAATTATTTTAATTTGTCCCCCCCCAAAAAATTTCGTTCCAGTTTCGTCTGACTCACAGTGATTTTAAAAAACTAACAGTAAAAGATTACTTAACAATATGACTGAACACCATTTACCTTATTGAAATTTATTATCCAAAATGTAAAACTAATAATTTTTAAACAAATAATGTCGATAAAGAGTGATGAAACGAAATGGAAAAATAGTTTTAAAAATACAAGACATTGAGTTTAGTTTCAGACTATGAGGAAAATCAATCAATGTTTGTGACTAAACCACATTTTACGGTACATGACAAAACAAACAGTTACAGACTTACCTTTACCAATGCTTTGTACGATGTAGAACAGTGACAGTCGCAAAACAGATATTCGTTTGATGGAACTCTCAATAATGCTTGTATCACTGCAACCAAAATTCAATGGCACAGATATCCAGTCAATACAGACTCATATATGTCTCTTCAGCCAATCATATTTCTTCCCGCAAAATTTTGAAATCAAATTTACATTTCAGTTGGTTCTCCCTCACAATATTTTTAATGTCACATAAAAGTCACCCATCACCCACTGCCATCTCTGGTTGTTTCCATGGTAACACCTCATTCTGCACCTGGCTGAAGGCACAGGTCAAAAGTTCATATCTCAACGTTCTACAGCAAACTAAGAAGACTGTTTTCCCTCCAGAAACACCTGCCTATCCACAGCTCTGTTACATGTCATTTTTTTCACACCCAATAGTACTTTTCATTTTACATAACATTAACATGCAACGTAGTCTTCAATCTTGAGGTATTAGAATCAACCAATCATTTTTTTTTTTTCAACCACACCAAGACTCATCCATTTTTTTATCCTGACTTTCAGCTTCTAACTACCATTCCACTTCCAGAACCCATCGGAGTACCAGTGCATCTGCCTTGGAAATGAAGGTTTGGCTTTTAGGACACAGCTATATTTACTGGAGTGGAAAATATGCAGCAAACAGACGAATTCCCAACCGTGATTTACCAAATGTGAAGATAACGTGGATTGGCCAAAGAGGATTGAGATGTCACCAATTGATACCATTGGTGAAAACTTTTATGCATCTCCCAGAACCAGACCTTATAATTGTGCACTGTGGTGGGAACGATCTAGGCACATTGACTGGGGTAGGTCTGGAAATGCTTCTAAAAGACACCTTTCGACAATTGATGACACTTTTTCCTCAAACTGCCTTGGTATATTCCAATATATGCCAAAGACAGAAATGGAATTGGTCCAATCAACATTGTGCACAAATTGAGAAAGCAAGGAGACATGTAAATAAATCTGTTTCTGCTTTCCTCAGAGATTATAGCATTGGTTCTATTTACCACAACAACTTGCATTACCACATGCAAGGCATCTATAGGAGAGATGGTGTTCATTTCACGGATGAGGGAAACAGAATCTTCCTCTGCAACATCAGGCTCTGCATCGGTACTTACTTATAAATGCAGAAAAAACTCAATTAACACAAGGGCTCTTTTCAGAGCCACCTTATATCTAAGCACTCAAAGTTCTGATTTATCTCCATTTTCACACTCTTGTAAATAGGTGTGCGCGACCCGGTGCGCGCACCCCAAAACTTAAAAAAAAATATATATATATATATATTTTCGCGTTTAAGGGCCTTACTGCACACCCTGAGAAAACCTACGTGGCAAGACAATCTCTACCTTCTCCCCTTTCCATGTTCCAACGCTTTGAAATGAACAATATATTTACTCGCAGTGACAAAATGGCGGTCAACACTTCCTGATTTACTTTGAATCGAACGTTAACAGACGTCACGCAGCAAAAAAAAAATTCCGCTCACGCGCACCCGCTTGAGCGCGCGCACCCATGCGCGCGTATAGATATATAATTGACTTCAACTTTAATGTCCTCAGCAACTACTGAACGGATTTACACCATTCCAAAAAAAGCGGAATCTGCGAGCCAGACTCTACCGTTTTGGCAAATTTCTTATAAATCCATTAACCCGTTCGAGCTGTAGCCGTGTCTAAACGTCCTATGGAAAATAACATGGAGAAAACACGTTTTGGGACCCCACTTTTATCTCAGCCCCCACTTGATGAATCCCCCCCAAACTTTCAGGGAAGGAGCGCAGCGGACCGAGCCATCTTCTTTGAGAAATTCACAAAGATTCATCCACCAGGGCCAAAGTTAATCCAAATAGAATGTTGAGGATTTCCTATGGAAACTAGGTCCTAACTATAACTACCTACTGGCGACGGCCAGTAGGTTATATATATATATATATATATATATATATATATATATATATATATATATATATATATTACCTACTGGCGGTCGCCAGTAGGTATATATAGTTAGGATTTTTTCTCTATGGGATTTTTGAAAATTCTATGTCTAATAACTTTGGCGTTTGTGGACGGAATCGGCTGAAATTTTCAGGAAAATGGAACATTTTGTTTCTGAGCAGCCCCTGACAATTTGGGGGGGTTTCATCAAAGGGGGGCCGAGAAAAAAGGGGGGTCCCAAAACGCGTTTTTCCCATGTTAATTTCCATAGGGCGGTTGGCCTCACTTTTAGCTCGAACGGCTGAATGGATTTGCACGAAACTTGGCAAAATTGTAGGGACTGTTAGCCCGATGTGCCTTTGCTAGGTCTCAATATATGTGCTCCAGTGGATTTTGAGTAATTTAGGTTCAAAAAAAGATATATATCTGGGCGGAGCCTAACCACACATCTGATCTGATTGGCTGTCAGCACTTCATCCAAGAAGTGTTGGCAGCCATCTTGGGACCAATATACATGATAGCACCTCATTAAAAAGCATTGTAGTTAATAGAGGGTTTTAGGACTTTAGTTACATTATAAATCATTTGTTGATGGTACCATACTCGTTTTAGGAATTGTGGTGGGTTCTAAGGTGATTTTACCATGTGAAAAAACCTTCTGCTGTGATATCATGAATATTGTTTGAAAGAAAACTAATATCTCATGATTTTCCCACAGTGGTTTGGAAGGGGATCTATAAGCTAAACTGAAAGCATATTTTCTGTAAATTCACATTATCTTTCTCAGTCATGTGAAAATGAAGTCTGACATTCTCAGTAAAACATGTACATCCAACAAG
The DNA here is from genome assembly GCF_964263255.1 of Lissotriton vulgaris. Lineage (NCBI taxonomy): Eukaryota > Metazoa > Chordata > Amphibia > Caudata > Salamandridae > Lissotriton > Lissotriton vulgaris. The sequence continues at coordinate 43,056 of NW_028253648.1, read as the reverse complement.
GACAAAGACTGTCAGTTGATTCCTTTGTGTTCTACTGCAGCCTCCTAGAGTGTTCTAAAGAACAACTAGAGCGCTAACAGTCCTACTTATTACAAAGGTATGGCACACCCGAAGCCATCTTGATTGGAATAAAGTGGTAACTCTTAAAACATTTAATTTAAAAAGAAACAACATGAGGGGGTATATTTTGACATAGAAAGTATGATTAGTGCTGCAGAATGAAAAATTAGGGCACATTTTGAGTGACTTCTCAAATCCTTTTCTATTTCATTAAAACATTCTGACATGCAGTCTCCCAAAATGGCCACCAGAGACAAAAGAGCCCAAATGTAGCCCAAATATCACCCAGATGTAGCCCAAGTATAGCCCAATGACAGAATGTCCCAGAGTGTTCTAAAGAACAACTAGAGCGCTAACAGTCCTACTTATTACAAAGGTATGGCACACCTGAAGCCATCTTGATTGGAATAAAGTGGTAACTCTTAAAACATTTAATTTAAAAAGAAACAACATGAGGGGGTATATTTTGCCATAGAAAGTATGATTAGTGCTGCAGAATGAAAAATTAGGGCACATTTTGAGTGACTTCTCAAATCCTTTTCTATTTCATTAAAACATTCTGACATGCAGTCTCCCAAAATGGCCACCAGAGACAAAAGAGCCCAAATGTAGCCCAAATATCACCCAGATGTAGCCCAAGTATAGCCCAATGACAGAATGTCCCAGAGTGTTCTAAAGAACAACTAGAGCGCTAACAGTCCTACTTATTACAAAGGTATAGCACACCTGGAGCCATCGTGATGGGAATAAAGTGGTAACTCTTAAAACATTTAATTTAAAAAGGAACAAAATGAGGGGGTATATTATGCAATAGAAGGTATTATTAGTGCTGCAGAAAGAAAAATTAGGGCACATTTTGAGTGACTTTTCAAATCCTCTTCTATTTCATTAAAAAATTCTGACATGCAGTCTCCCAAAATGGCCACCAGAGACAAAAGAGCCCAAATGTAGCCCAAATATCACCCAGATGTAGCCCAAGTATAGCCCAATGACAGAATGTCCCAGAGTGTTCTAAAGAACAACTAGAGCGCTAACAGTCCTACTTATTACAAAGGTATGGCACACCTGAAGCAATCTTGATTGGAATAAAGTGGTAACTCTTAAAACATTTAATTTAAAAAGGAACAAAATGAGGGAGTATATTTTGCCATATGAATTATGATTAGTGCTGCAGAAAGAAAAATTAGGGCACATTTTGAGTGACTTCTCAAACCCTCTTCAATTTCATTAAAAAATTCTGACATACAGTCTCCCAAGATGGCCACCAGAGACAAAAGAGCCTAAATGTAGCCCAAATATCACCCAGATGTACCCCAAGTATAGCCCAATGACAGAATGTCCCAGAGTGTTCTAAAGAACAACTAGAGCGCTAACAGTCTTACTTATGACAAAAGTATGGCACACCAGAAGCCATCTTGATTGGAATGAAGTGGTAAGTCTGAAAACACTCAATTTAAAAAGGAACAACATGAGGGGGTTAATTTTGCCATAGAAAGTATGATTAGTGCTTCAGAAAGAAAAATTAGGGATCATTTTGAGTGACTTCTCAAATCCTCTTCTATTTCATTAAAAAAATTCTGACATGCAGACTGAAACATGCACTTTGAATACCAGCAGCAGACGTCCCTGGTGAGCAGTAGCTTTACTACAGTGATCTAATGTGCAACTAGAGTGCTAACATTCAGAATTTATGGCAAATGTGTGACACATCTGAATGCCTTCTTGATGGAACCAAAGTAAACAAGCATTGAAAATGCAATAGATCTCGCCCTCGTTTAAGTTAAAGCCATTCTGTTTGTAATGAGGTGGCAATTTAGCTTTGCTTTTATTAGTGTTTTTTCTACTTTCATGTAAATAACATGCATCTGTATGCATATAAGTATATGTATGCATGCATTTATGTTTGTATTTATATAGATATACAGATGATATATGTTTATATATGTATGTATATATATATATTCACTGAAAAAACCATAGGCTATAGACCATATATAGTTAGGAATTAGCATTTACAAAACCTTGAAAATTCACTGAAAAAACCATAGGTTATAGACCATATATAGTTAGGAATTAGCATTTACAAAACCTTGAAAATTCACTGAAAAAACCATAGGTTATAGACCATATATAGTTAGGAATTCGCATTTACAAAACCTTATTTTACTCACACAAAACCATTGAAATTCCATATATAGTTAGTTGCACTAACTATATATCGCGCACCCGCAATCCACTGCTGATGATGTCACATATTACATCATTCATGACATGGTCAGTGACATCACTGATGACATCACTGATGACATCTCAAATGACATCACTGATGACATCACTGATGACAACATCCAGTGACTGTATGTTTCTGTAAAGTTAAAATATGTCTTACATATTGAAGAATGAGTGGATGTATAAGTGTCTGGATGAAGGATTTAGTAGGTGCATGACTGACTGTATGAGTGAGTGATTAAATGTGTCTCACTGAGTGCATGGGTTAGTGACTAAACTGTCTTAATTTGTGCATCATTATGTCTGTTGTTCTGTAAACTGTTGTATGTGTTGATAAGTAGCTATATGAGTAACTATATGGGTTATTGATTGGTTGCCCAAGTATTTGTATGGGAGACTGAGTGTGTGTGTGGGTGGCTGGGAGGTGTATGACTCTGTGCATAGATGTGTGACATCATCAGCAGTGGATTGCGGGTGCGCGATATATAGTTAGTGCAACTAACTATATATGGAATTTCAATGGTTTTGTGTGAGTAAAATAAGGTTTTGTAAATGCGAATTCCTAACTATATATGGTCTATAACCTATGGTTTTTTCAGTGAATTTTCAAGGTTTTGTAAATGCTAATTCCTAACTATATATGGTCTATAACCTATGGTTTTTTCAGTGAATATATATATATATATATTACCTACTGGCGGTCGCCAGTAGGTATATATAGTTAGGATTTTTTCTCTATGGGATTTTTGAAAATTCTATGTCTAATAACTTTGGCGTTTGTGGACGGAATTGGCTGAAATTTTCAGGTAAATGGAACATTTTGTTTCTGAGCAGCCCCTGACAATTTGGGGGGGTTTCATCAAGGGGGGGCCGAGAAAAAAGGGAGGTCCCAAAACGCGTTTTTCCCATGTTAATTTCCATAGGGCGGTTGGCCTCACTTTTAGCTCGAACGGCTGAATGGATTTGCACGAAACTTGGGAAAATTGTAGGGACTGTTAGCCCGATGTGCCTTTGCTAGGTCTCAATATATGTGCTCCAGTGGATTTTGAGTAATTTAGGTTCAAAAAAAGATATATATCTGGGCGGAGCCTAACCACACATCTGATCTGATTGGCTGTCAGCACTTCATCCAAGAAGTGTTGGCAGCCATCTTGGGACCAATATACATGATAGCACCTCATTAAAAAGCATTGTAGTTCATAGAGGGTTTTAGGACTTTAGTTACATTATAAATCATTTGTTGATGGTACCATACTCGTTTTAGGAATTGTGGTGGGTTCTAAGGTGATTTTACCATGTGAAAAAACCTTCTGCTGTGATATCATGAATATTGTTTGAAAAAAAACTAATATCTCATGATTTTCCCACAGTGGTTTGGAAGGGGATCTATAAGCTAAACTGAAAGCATATTTTCTGTAAATTCACATTATCTTTCTCAGTCATTCTCATTCTCAGTAAAACATGTACATCCAACAAGGACAGAGACTGTCAGTTGATTCCTTTGTGTTCTACTGCAGCCTCCTAGAGTGTTCTAAAGAACAATCAGAGCGCTAACAGTCCTACTTATTACAAAGGTATGGCACACCTGAAGCCATCTTGATTGGAATAAAGTGGTAACTCTTAAAACATTTAATTTAAAAAGAAACAACATGAGGGGGTATATTTTGCCATAGAAAGTATGATTAGTGCTGCAGAAGGAAAAATTAGGGCACATTTTGAGTGACTTCTCAAATCCTTTTCTATTTCATTAAAACATTCTGACATGCAGTCTCCCAAAATGGCCACCAGAGACAAAAGAGCCCAAATGTAGCCCAAATATCACCCAGATGTAGCCCAAGTATAGCCCAATGACAGAATGTCCCAGAGTGTTCTAAAGAACAACTAGAGCGCTAACAGTCCTACTTATTACAAAGGTATGGCACACCTGAAGCCATCTTGATTGGAATAAAGTGGTAACTCTTAAAACATTTAATTTAAAAAGAAACAACATGAGGGGGTATATTTTGCCATAGAAAGTATGATTAGTGCTGCAGAATGAAAAATTAGGGCACATTTTGAGTGACTTCTCAAATCCTTTTCTATTTCATTAAAACATTCTGACATGCAGTCTCCCAAAATGGCCACCAGAGACAAAAGAGCCCAAATGTAGCCCAAATATCACCCGGATGTAGCCCAAGTATAGCCCAATGACAGAATGTCCCAGAGTGTTCTAAAGAACAACTAGAGCGCTAACAGTCCTACTTATTACAAAGGTATAGCACACCTGGAGCCATCGTGATGGGAATAAAGTGGTAACTCTTAAAACATTTAATTTAAAAAGGAACAAAATGAGGGGGTATATTATGCAATAGAAGGTATTATTAGTGCTGCAGAAAGAAAAATTAGGGCACATTTTGAGTGACTTTTCAAATCCTCTTCTATTTCATTAAAACATTCTGACATGCAGTCTCCCAAAATGGCCACCAGAGACAAAAGAGCCCAAATGTAGCCCAAATATCACCCAGATGTAGCCCAAGTATAGCCCAATGACAGAATGTCCCAGAGTGTTCTAAAGAACAACTAGAGCGCTAACAGTCCTACTTATTACAAAGGTATGGCACACCTGAAGCCATCTTGATTGGAATAAAGTGGTAACTCTTAAAACATTTAATTTAAAAAGGAACAAAATGAGGGGGTATATTTTGCCATATGAATTATGATTAGTGCTGCAGAAAGAAAAATTAGGGCACATTTTGAGTGACTTCTCAAACCCTCTTCAATTTCATTAAAAAATTCTGACATACAGTCTCCCAAGATGGCCACCAGAGACAAAAGAGCCTAAATGTAGCCCAAATATCACCCAGATGTACCCCAAGTATAGCCCAATGACAGAATGTCCCAGAGTGTTCTAAAGAACAACTAGAGCGCTAACAGTCTTACTTATGACAAAAGTATGGCACACCAGAAGCCATCTTGATTGGAATGAAGTGGTAAGTCTGAAAACACTCAATTTAAAAAGGAACAACATGAGGGGGTTAATTTTGCCATAGAAAGTATGATTAGTGCTTCAGAAAGAAAAATTAGGGATCATTTTGAGTGACTTTTCAAATCCTCTTCTATTTCATTAAAAAAATTCTGACATGCAGACTGAAACATGCACTTTGAATACCAGCAGCAGACGTCCCTGGTGAGCAGTAGCTTTACTACAGTGATCTAATGTGCAACTAGAGTGCTAACATTCAGAATTTATGGCAAATGTGTGACACATCTGAATGCCTTCTTGATGGAACCAAAGTAAACAAGCATTGAAAATGCAATAGATCTCGCCCTCGTTTAAGTTAAAGCCATTCTGTTTGTAATGAGGTGGCTTTTTAGCTTTGCTTTTATTAGTGTTTTTTCAACTTTCATGTAAATAACATGCATCTGTATGCATATAAGTATATGTATGCATGCATTTATGTTTGTATTTCTATAGATATACAGATGATATATGTTTATATATGTATGTATATATATATATTCACTGAAAAAACCATAGGTTATAGACCATATATAGTTAGGAATTAGCATTTACAAAACCTTGAAAATTCACTGGAAAAACCATAGGTTATAGACCATATATAGTTAGGAATTAGCATTTACAAAACCTTGAAAATTCACTGAAAAAACCATAGGTTATAGACCATATATAGTTAGGAATTCGCATTTACAAAACCTTATTTTACTCACACAAAACCATTGAAATTCCATATATAGTTAGTTGCACTAACTATATATCGCGCACCCGCAATCCACTGCTGATGATGTCACATATTACATCATTCATGACATGGTCAGTGACATCACTGATGACATCACTGATGACATCTCAAATGACATCACTGATGACATCACTGATGACAACATCCAGTGACTGTATGTTTCTGTAAAGTTAAAATATGTCTTACATATTGAAGAATGAGTGGATGTATAAGTGTCTGGATGAAGGATTTAGTAGGTGCATGACTGACTGTATGAGTGAGTGATTAATTGTGTCTCACTGAGTGCATGGGTTAGTGACTAAACTGTCTTAATTTGTGCATCATTATGTCTGTTGTTCTGTAAACTGTTGCATGTGTTGATAAGTAGCTATATGAGTAACTATATGGGTTATTGATTGGTTGCCCAAGTATTTGTATGGGAGACTGAGTGTGTGTGTGGGTGGCTGGGAGGTGTATGACTCTGTGCATAGATGTGTGAGCAGTTGATTCACTAGATGTATGGTTTCAAAAGTGCATGTGGAAACAGCTGTATGGGCGGTTGACTGTGTGCATGAGTGTATTGGTGAGTGAATGGATATCTCAGTGCTACATGTCAAAGTAAGTACATATGTAAAACACAGTACATGTGAGAGTTGACATGTATAAATAACTGTGCATAAGAGCCAGTGAATGTGTGAGTGGCTGTATGGATCATTGTGAACTTGTATCAGGGATTGTATAAGAGAGTAAATATGTGTTAGTATATGTTTGAATAAGTAAAGTTTGTATAACTGTATAGTTGAGGAAATGGAGGTGTGATTGATTCTTTGCATGACTGACTAGGTGTGTGAGTAACTCCATGGATGAGTGACAGTCTGTGAGTGTCTGTTTACACTGATTGTGTCTAAGGTTATATTAGAGTCTGAAGAGGTTCATCGTATTATCACATGAATGATATCATCAGTGATGTGATCAGTAATGTCAAATGAGATGTCATCAGTGATGTCATCAGTGATGTCATTTGAGATGTCATCAGTGATGTCATTTGAGATGTCATCAGTGATGTCATCAGTGATATCACTGACCATGTCATGAATGATGTAATATGTGACATCATCAGCAGTGGATTGCAGGTGCGCGATATATAGTTAGTGCAACTAACTATATATGGAATTTCAATGGTTTTGTGTGAGTAAAATAAGGTTTTGTAAATGCGAATTCCTAACTATATATGGTCTATAACCTATGGTTTTTTCAGTGAATATATATATATATATATATATATATATATATATATATATATATATATTCACTGAAAAAACCATAGGTTATAGACCATATATAGTTAGGGATTAGCATTTAAAAAACCTTATTTTATTTGCACAAAACCATTGAAATTCCATATATAGTTAGTTGCACTAACTATATATCGCGGACCCGCAATCCACTGCTAATGATGTCACATATTACATCATTCATGACATGGTCAGTGACATCACTGATGACATCACTGATGACATCTCAAATGACATCACTGATGACATCACTGATGACATCTCAAATGACATCACTGATGACATCACTGACATCTCATTTGACATTACTGATTACATCACTGATGATATCATTTATGTGATAATACATCTTCAGACTCTAATATAACCTTTGATACACTCAGTGTAAACAGGCACTCACAGACTGTCACACATCCATGGAGTTACTCACACACCTATTCAGTCATGCAAAGAATCAATCACATCTCCATTTCCTTAACTATACAGTTATACACACCTTACTTATTCAAACATATACTAACACATATTTACTCTCTTATACAATCCTTGATACAAGTTCACAATGATTCATACAGCCACTCTCACATTCACTGACTCTTATGTTCAGTTATTTATATATGTCAACTCTCACATGGAGTGTGCTTTACATATGTACTTACTTTGACATGTAGAACTGAGATATCCATTCACTCACCAATATACTCATGCACACAGTCAACTGTCCATACAGCTGTTTCTACATGCACTTTTGAACCCATACACCTAGGGAATCAACCGCTCACACATCTATGCACAGAGTTATACACCTCCCAGCCACCCACACACACACTCAGTCTCCCATACAAATACTTGGGCAACCATTCAATAACCCATATAGTTACTGATATAGCTACTGATTTAAACATGCAGCAGTTTACAGAAGAACATAAATATTGATTGCCAAATTAAGACACTTTAATCACTAACCCATGCACTCAGTGAGACACATTTAATCATTCTCTCATACAGTCAGTCATGCACCTACTAAATCCTTCATCCAGACACTTATACATCCACTCATTCTTCAATATGTAAGACATATTTTAACTTTACAGAAACATACAGTCACTGGGTGTTGTCATCAGTGATGTCATCAGTGATGTCATTTGAGATGTCATCAGTGATGTCATCAGTGATGTCACTGACCATGTCATGAATGATGTAATATGTGACATCATTAGCAGTGGATTGCGGGTCCGCGATATATAGTTAGTGCAACTAACTATATATGGAATTTCAATGGTTTTGTGCAAATAAAATAAGGTTTTTTAAATGCTAATCCCTAACTATATATGGTCTATAACCTATGGTTTTTTCAGTGAATTTTCAAGGTTTTGTAAATGCAAATTCCTAACTATATATGGTCTATAACCTATGGTTTTTTCTGTGAATTTCATTGGTTTTTTAAAAGCTAATATCTATAGCTGTAAAATATATTCTTTATTAAGTGACGTATCACGTAGCCCGTGAGACGCCTCATGATGCATCGCATAACCGTGACGTATCGTCTCTGCAGCGCAAACCAAACCCAAAACGTAAGCGCGCCAGAACACGCTTAAAGATATATATATATTTTTTAACCTTAATTAGACAAAATCCACACGTGCACATATCACAAACGTTCAAAAAACACAATATGTCGGACTCCCGTTACGCTGCCGGTTAGCTGCCCGGTTAACGTACCAGGAAGCACCTTTACCGCGAAAATCGCAAATTTTTTTTTTTCACCCCCCAGGGAACTTTAATAGCCCCCTCATCAATCCTAGGGGTTCAGGAGGGGTCTGCCTTACCCCTTTCATTCATTTACACCTTTTTTTTTTCCACCTCTTGTCTCTCGATCCCACAGAGAGACAAGATGGCGGCCGCTCCAGACTGTTTACAATGATAACAGCCAATCAGCTTCTCCTCAGACTCCCGTTACACTGCCGATTAGCTTCCCGGTAGCTGCCCGGTTAGCTGCCCAGTTCGCGTACCAAGACGCGTCTCTACGGCGAAAAAATCAGATTTTTTTGTTTGTTTTTTTTTGGCCCCACGTGGTTTTATAATATCCCCCTCATAAATCCTAGGGGGTCAGAAGGGGTCTACCTTGCCCTCTTTCCTTCATTTCCCCCTTTGTTTTGGCCTCCTCTTGTCTCTCGATCCTACCGAGAGACAAGATGGCGGCCGCTCCGGACTGTTTACAATATTGACAGCCAATCAGCTACTCCTCAGACTCCCGGTACACTGCCGGTTAGCTTCCCGGTTAGCTGCCCGGTTAGCTGCCCGGTTCGCGTACCAAGACGCGTCTCTACGGCGAAAAAATCGGATTTTTTTTTTTGGGTTACACTGCCGGTTAGCTTCCCGGTTAGCTGCCCGGTTAGCTGCCCGGTTCGCGAACCAAGACGCGTCTCTACGGCGAAAAAATCGGATTTTTTTTTTTTTGGGGTTACACTGACGGTTAGCTTCCCGGTTAGCTGCCCGGTTAGCTGCCCGGTTCGCGAACCAAGACGCGTCTCTACGGCGAAAAAATCGGATTTTTTTTTTTTTTTTTTGGGCCCGGCGTGGCTCTATAATATCCCCCTCATCAATCCCAGGGGGTCAGGAGGGGTCTACCTTGCCCCCTTTCCTTCATTTCCCCCTTTGTTTTGGCCTCCTCTTGTCTCTCGATCCTACCGAGAGACAAGATGGCGGCCGCACCGGACTGTTTAGAATGTTGACAGACACCGGAGAGCCAATCAGCTTCGCTTTGCAAAGTTCCGATACGCGAAAAGTTCGCTAACCGGAGCGCTGCCCGGAGCGCTGTTACAGATATATATCTTGATTTAAACGTTAATTTCTCAAAATCCACTGAAGCACATATATTGAGACCTAGCAAAGGCACATCGGGCTAACAGTCCCTACAATTTTGCCAAGTTTCGTGGAAATCCATTCAGCCGTTCGGGCTAAAAGTGAGTCCAACCGCCCTATGGAAATTAACATGGGAAAAACGCGTTTTGGGACCCCCCTTTTTTCTCGGCCCCCCCTTGACGAACCCCCCCCAAATTTTCAGGAGCTGCTCAGAAACAAAATGTGCCATTTTCCTGAAAATTTCAGCCGATTCCTTCCACAAACGCCAAAGTTATTAGACATAGAATTTTCAAAAGTCCCATAGGAAAAAAATCCTAACTATATATACCTACTGGCTATCGCCAGTAGGTAATATATATATATATATATATATATATATATATATTTTCTCCAATACTGTCGATCTGTTTTTAGAAAACAGGCGCTGACTCCGTGGGGTCTTATTTCAGAAACAATTTTATTTTCTGTTAGTGCTCAGATTGACGCGTTTCGACGGTCACAGCCGTCTTGCTCACAATACAGAAAAACATTACGTCAGTGCTTTTAACATGTCAAGTGCTCATTGGATCATGTGATGGTTTGCCCGTAGTCATGACAACCAGTTCCCAAAGTCACTGGAAAATTACAGCGTTATCTTTTCTTTATAACACAATCATTTCGTTTGCTGCTTCTCTTAAACTATTTGCTGCAAATTTTTACATCAACATAAATAAAGGACAATTAAATCTCATTGTCGATTACTAGCACATAATTAATTTACACAGTGCCGACTTTTGCGTTTGTGTACAATTGCAGTTATTAACAATGTGTAAGGTTTAAGCATTAGAATACTGCATCAGTAAGGGTTATAATCTGGTTATATAGGGTCTAGTGCCCGATTGAACCAGTTTGGTAATAAATTTTACTTTGGGAACCCTTGTTTGTAAGGTTCTCGTGAATAAGGCCCAAGTGGGCATGAGTCAACCAATTGCAGTGTTAAACCCAACTTAAGCCAATTTCTCCTCTGTACATTTTTTACTTTGTCATTACGCTTGCCAGCAATGAGAAGCCATTTCGCTTAGGGAAACCATCATAAAAAAGGTTTGTGAACATGTATAATGTTATTTAAGATAGATGACATGTATCTATCAGGTTACGTTCTTTTTGCGACTCTGTTTACGGAGGAAAGGTTTGGGGAACACACGGAAGTTACTATGTAGACTAATTAACTTTTTAACTTATAAATGTACACTTAGCGCTTCGTCTGCATTCAAACCTTGTGGAGCCTTACTATCTAAGAGAATAATGTATCTTGATTCTAATCTTCGGAGGGCTAGTTGTCTATTTCCCCCTCTAATGCTTTTCTTCACATGGTCTATGACGAAGTATTTGATATTTTCTGCTTTGCCCTCATGTTTCAAATTGATGTGCCTTGCCACCGGATACGTTGGATCATTATTTTTTATGGCCCTGAGATGCTGTAGCACTCTTACGTGGACTGGATGTATTGTGCTTCCCACGTATCTTTTTTTGCAACTACACTGCAAAACATAGACTGCAAAGTCTGTCTTGCATGTGTAGTTTGCTCGTATCTCTAGTGGTTTTTTCCTGTATGGGACATTTACCGTAGTAACATTGGTTCCATATTGACAGGCTTTGCATTTTGTACATTTATAGAAGCCATTTTTAGTTTTTAACCATGGTGATTCCTTCTTCTTTAACACTGGGGCATTGTCTACCAATTCTTCCCTCATACTTTTAGCTTTCCTAAAGGTAAGTTGCGGTATTTTGGTGCAACTTTTTCCTATCACTGGGTCATTACGGACTATGGGCCAATGTCTATAGATTATATTTCTCAGTTGTTTATGATAGGCATTGTACCCTGTGATAAGACGTGGAGTCCCTGTATTTTGTTCTGACTTGGGGTTTTCAGTTTTGTCGGAAAACAGTAGGTCTTTCCTCTCCCTAAAGTCACATTTCTGTTCCGCTGTTTTTAATGTGTGTTCTGGATAGCCTCTGAGTCTTAGCCTGCTGAACAGATTTGTCTTAGAATTCCTGTAGCTTGTGGTAGTGCTACAATTCCTTTTCATTCTAAGACATTCTGCATACGGGATGTTATCAATTAGATTTGGAGGATGGAAACTGGAAGCATGCAAGATTGTATTTCCTGCGGTGGGTTTGCGGTAGGTATTGGTTTGTATTCTGTCATCTACCACCAATAAATAAATATAAATATTACCTACTGGCGGACTGTTAGTCCGATATATATATATATATATATATATATATATATATATATATATATATATATATATATATATATATATATATATATATATATATATATATATATATATATATATATATATATATATATATATTACCTACTGGCGGTCGCCAGTAGGTATATATAGTTAGGATTTTTTTCCTATGGGATTTTGGAGAATTCTATGTCTAATAACTTTGGCGTTTGTGGACGGAATTGGCTGAAATTTTCAGGAAAATGGCACATTTTGTTTCTGAGCAGCCCCTGAAAATTTGGGGGGGTTTTGTCAAGGGGGGGCCGAGAAAAAAGGGGGGTCCCAAAACACGTTATAAAACATTGAGTTTTCATAGGGCAGTTGGCCTCACTTTTAGCTCGAACGGCTGAATGGATTTGCATGAAACTTGGCAAAATTGTAGGGACTGTTAGCCCGATGTGCCTTTGCTAGGTCTCAATAAATGTGCTCCAGTGGATTTTGAGAAATTAACGTTTTAAAAAACAGATATATCTGTGACAGCGTCCCGGGTAGCGTTCCGGTTCGCGTACTTTTCGCGTAACGGAACTTTGCGAAGCGAAGCTGATTGGCTCTCCGGTGTCTGTCAACATTCTAAACAGTCCGGAGCGGCCACCATCTTGTCTCTCGGTAGGATCGAGAGACAAGAGGAGGAGAAAAACGAAGGGGGAATTTAATGAAAGGGGGCAAGGTAGACCCCTCTTGACCCCCTAGGAATGATGTTGGGGTTATTAAAGGGTCCCGTGGGGCAAATAAAAAAAAATTTATTTTTCGCGGTAGAAGCGCTTCCTGGTACGCGAACCGGGTCGCGAACCTGCAGCGTTACGGGAGTCCTCCATTTTGTGTTTCGGTAGAATTGAGATACAAGATGGAGGGTAAATAATGTTCAGAATGGGTAGAAGGGGGCACGGTAGACGTATCCTGACCCCCTAGGTTTTCTGAGGGTGGCTGAGGAGTCCCATATGTGCGAGAAAAAAGAATTTCTTTTAACATTTTTCGCGTGGTTAGCTGCCGGTACGCGAACCGGGTAGCGAACCGGGAAGCAAACATAAGTGAAAATTAGTGAAAAAAGGTACATTCGAAATTTTTAAAGAGTAATTAAAGTTAAGGTAGCTCTGAAAAGAGCTTTTGGGTTCTGTGTAAGTTCTAGGTACTTATAAGTAGGTACCAATACACAGTCTTAAATTTTGTATGAAAACTCTGTTCCCCTCATCTGAGAAGTGCACGCCATCTCCTCTGTAGATATCTTGCATGTAGTAACGCAAGTTATTGTTGTAGATGCAGCCCATTCCATGGTCTCTCATGTAAGCTGAAACAGACTTAGTTACATGCTTCCTCGATTTTTCAATTTGTGGACAAAATTGATTGGACCACCTCCATTTTTGTCTTTGTCATATATTAGAATATACCAAGGCAGTTTGAGGAAAAAGTGCCATCAATTGCTCAAAGGTGCCCTTTAAGAGCATTTCCAGACCTACCCCAGTCAAAGTGGTGCCCAAATCATTTCCTCCACAGTGCACTATTATGAGGTCAGGGTTTGGCAAATGCAAAAAGGTTTTCACCAATGGTATCAATTGGTGACATCTCAATCCTCTTTGCCCAATCCATTTGATTTCCACATTTTGTAAATTGAGGTTGTGTAAATTTCTGTTATCAGCATACCTGTGAGCCCAGTGGATGTAGCTATGTCCTAGAATCCAGACAGAAAACATGGCGAGAGGAGGTTCTACTGCAGTCAGATGAAGTGTGGGAATGAAATGGCAGTTGAAACAGTGGAGTTTGTAAAGAAAAAAACTGTGGAGTTTGAGTGCTAAAGATTCATTAGCAGTGATTGGTGGATTTTCATTGCTGAAAACAGAAAGTTAGGGTGCATGGATGTGTTCTTTGAAAGATGTAATTTGAATGGTTAATAAAAAATGATTTTATGAAAGATTGCAGTGGATTAGCAGGTGTAGTGAGAGTTCAGAGTTCATTTGAAACATTGTTGTGTGAACTTGTAAACATGAGAGGTCTGGCAGGAGGTAGTTGCTATGGAAAAAGGGCAGAAAGGGCAGAGGGGGGAAGGGTGTTGATTTGAAAAAAGTGAGGGAAGAGTTTTGATTGGCTGACATGAGAGATATGTGTGATGAATATCAGCATTTATGTGCCTTTCTTGGTTGCAGCCTCCGGAGTGCATACCTTTTGTTCTGCTAAAGAAAAATTGGTGTGTTTCTGAGACTGTTTTGAAATTCAAAAAGCATTTGTTAAGGTGAGATATTGTTTCTTTATTTTAGATAGAGACTAGTATGTTTTTTTGAGAAAATAAGAAAGCCAGCTGTGCATTTAAAATGATGTTTTGAGTCAAGTCTTTGCATTATGTTTTCAAAGAAGATTTTGCATTCTTTTACAAATTGTAATTGCAGATAATGTAAAGTATTAGTACTGACAAGGTGTGGTTGTACATAGGAGCTGTGCTGTGTTTTCAAATTATGATTAGAAAATCGTTTTTAAGGAAAAGGAATGCTTTTAAAATTTATGAGAATGTATTTACTTGCGATGTGACTCCTGCAATGCGTCGCTTTTGTGGAACAGATGCATGATGCATCTGTGTTGTTTTTGCCCCATGGTGCTCCACAGTGTACATGTTAAAAGTGATGCATAAGTGGTGCAAGGGCCTTGTAAATACACCCCTATGTGTGCTTGGTCATTTTAAGTCACTTCCCCCTGGGGAAAGGGTCTTCTAAATGTGTCCTCATGTGTACTTTGCAATTTTAAGTCACTTCTCTCTAGTGCAAGTTCTTTGTAAATACGCTGTTATGTGTGCTTCGCCATTTCAAGTCATTTCCCTCTGGTGCAAGGCCAGGGCCTTGTAAATACGCTCTCATGTGTGCTTGTCCATTTCAAGTCACTTCCCCCTGGTGCAAGGTCCTTGTAAATACGTCCCCATGTGTGCTTGGCCATTTCAAGTCACTTCCCCCTGGTGCAAGGTCCTTGTAAATACGTCCCCATGTGTGCTTGGCCATTTCAAGTCACTTCCCCCTGGTGCAAGGGTCTTGTAAATACGTCCCCATGTGTGTTTGGCCATTTGTAGTCACTTTCCCCGTGGTGCAAGGTCCTTGTAAATACGCCCCCATGTGTGCTTGGCAAATTTTGATTTTGATTGTTTGAGTTACATAGCCATGTTAAAAGTGATGGAAAAAAAGGTGCAAGGGCCTTAAAAAAACGTTTTCATGTGTATTAGGGCATTTTAAGTCAGTTCCCCATGAATGTAGGTATATAATTGTTTTACATAAAAGGTTTAAAAACGTTTTTTGAAATCAATTAGGTTTCTTGATATGTACTGCTAGTGTTTCATAGGTTGTTTGGGGCATATTTACAAGGCCTTTGAGTCCCTTTGATGTAATTTTTCCCATTTTAATTTAAGACATTTCCCCTGGAGCAAGGTCCTTGTAAATACGCTCCCATGTGTGCTTGGGTGTGAGAAGTTGGCCTGGTATATAATGCTCACTAGTTCTAGTGATCACTTTGTACCATGCCAAGCAACCCTTATGATGATGGTTGTAATTCAACCTTGTAGACCAGTTATCCTAGTGGTAACGTGGACAAAGCAGTCTTAGGCTAAACTCTGAAAGGCATGTGAAGCCAGCTGTTATACCATACACAACCCCCTTGAATACCAAATGAAAGGGACACCACACAGATATATATTGAAAATATATATTGATTTATTAACTATAAAATCCCCTGGACTCTTTATGAGCACAGAAGCACAAGCGTAAAATCACAAGACAGTTTAAAATACACAAAAGTTGCACAATATGGATGAGCCCTAGGGGCCACCTAAACCATATACTAAATAAGTGGTATAAGAGATACCAGGAGGAAAGTGAAGAGGCCTAGGGCCTTGGGAATCGCTGGAGCTATTCGAGACTGGAGTTAACTAAGTCGGGAAAGGCCCACGGGACTCGGGTGCAGTGTTCAAAGTGCACGCACTTCTCAATACAAAGTCTATGGTGCGTAAAAAGCACAAAGTTAGAAAGTTAGGAACCTTCCGAGTGACCTACGGAGCTGAAACTTAAAACACAGGCCCTTGGGATGTGTACCAGTGCAGGAGCACCGGCGGAGCTGAGTTACCTCACCCACAGGAAGCGGGTGCACAGGGTCGAAGATGTGTCGGGTTTCGTCACGCTGGTCGATGGTGCTTGGAGCTGAAGATGCTGCAGGCGGCTCGATGAGAAGAGTTCCGGTGGATCCAAGGGTGGATCTGTAGATGTGAAGACCTGAAAGCAGAGGGGACAGTGTTCAAAGTCACTAGCCAGTGACTGCCGTGGAACCAGAGTGGAACCAGGTGATGTCGGGTGCAAACAGGCGTTGTCGGGTAGCTTCTTTCTGCAGCCACGTGGATACCCGGGGTCGAGGACGTCCAGGAGTCGGTCACGAGCTGTCCCACGTAGGCCTCTCGCTGTTGGCGGTGTCGGCGACCTGATCGGAGCAAACAGGCCTTGGCAAATGCAAGCCACGCAGGAGTTGAAAGATGCTGTTCACTCGGACCAGCAAGGTCAGAGCGGGTGCTCCTTTTCACAGGAGCTTGGGTAGGTCTGGAGCAACCAGACCTGCTGTTTAAATCTTCGGGTTCGTCGCCAAGATGGCCGCTGGCCGCGTGGCTAGTGGCCGGGATGGCGCGTCGAGTGGCACAGTGCAAAAGGGCCCCACGCAGATCGTGGAGATGCTGGGGGGCTGATCTTCGGTGCAAGGGCTGCTCGGTGGTGGGGGTTCTCAATCCCCAAAGCACAACGTCGAGGATGCCTCAGAAGCTGCGCAGTCAGCTTTTCGGGTGTCTTTCAAGAGGTCCGGTCCCACGTCACTCGGTGCCTCCACGGGTCCCTTCTTTGCAGGGACTGTGGATCGGGCTCTGAGAGGTCTGGGAATCTGGTTCTTGTCGGGCTCTGGGCTCGGGCTCCGGCGGGAGGCGGCGGCAAAGCAGACGTCGAGTTGCTGGTTGGTACCTGTGTTCACAGGGTGGTCACTCCTTGGCCACAAGGGAGATTCTTCTTCAGTCTTCTGTGCAGCAGAATGTCGAAGTCCAGTCTTCTTCTTAGTTTAAGTTGATTTCGGGATGATCTGCTGTGCAATGGCACTGCTCCCCCTCTTATTCCCAAACTGGGGGTGGATCACCTACTAGGTCCCTCCTCTGGGTGGAACCAGGAAGGGGGGCGGTTACACCCCCTTTCCTTTGTCCAGCTCCGCGCCAGGACTGGGGCTGGAAGGCCCCAGAACCGGTTTGGACTGGCCTATGCACGGGGACACCTTGTGTGCCCCGGGCATGTCTGATTCTTTTCAGCCCTGTCCTACCTAATACACAAAATCCTGTCTGGGGTGGTGCTCGCACCTCCCAAGGCAGGAAACCCTTTGTCCAGGCCACCATCTGCCGAGTTTCGGTCAGCAGCAGGAGGCCAGACTTGTGTCTGTGGTGGCAGCGTCCATTTTGTGGAGCTGAGGCTCTGTTTAACTTTAACCGGGGTTAAGGCTACACACATGTCGTGTCCCTCTAGAAGGGTGGAATGCTATCCCCGTCGCCAGAATTGGCGAGGGGATAGTATTCCAATTCGTATGACACCTTACTCGACATGTTTTGATAAAGCCAAACCAAAGATAGCATTTAACCGCGAGGATTATAATGCACTTAAGAGTATATGGTATGGCAATATCCCGGAACAGCTTAGGGAGTGGTTCCCGACAGCTGCAGACAGGCTCAGCTCATGCCAGAGCACCATCTCACATATTTCCAAGCACTCTGCCTCCAGGATTGATGAGGCCTTCCCTAGGAGTGGCTGATAGGAACATATGTGTCCAGTTTAGGGTTAGGCACAGACATACTGTACCTAAGTAAGAGGTGGTTACACCGACTTACCCCAGCTGAGTGATCAGCCAGTTGTGTCACAGATGGAGGCCAGGCCAGGGGTGGCACAATACGTGCTGCAGCCCCTGGTAGGCCTTGGATACACCTATGCCCTGGGCACCTAGGGTGCACTATTACAGGGGCTCATAAGGTGAACCAGTTCCAATTCGTAATGCACCTAGAGTGCATTGGCATCAATTTAGAGAGAGAACAGCAGGCTGTGGGTCTGATTAGCAGGCCCACAGCCACATTAAGTCAGAAACCAGTGAAGCAAAAAGCAAAAATTTGGGGTGACCATAGGATAGCAGACCCTACTCTCCTACATAACCCCCCCCCAAACGCAGGGACATTAGACTAACCTTGACCAGTTGTGTCTTCATGTTCTAAGTGGAAGTACCTGGAGAGACCATCTGCGTTGCCATGGTCAGTCCCTGGGCGGTGCTCCACTGTAAAGTCCATCCCCTGTAGGGAAATGGACCACCTGAGTAGTTTGGGGTTTTCACCCTTCATCTGATTAAGCCATAGGAGGGGCTTATGGTCGGTCTGAATCTTGAAGTGAGTGCCAAATAAGTATGGTCTCAACTTCTTCAGGGCCCACACCACAGCAAAGGCCTCCCTCTCTATAGCTGACCAACGTTTCTCTCTGGGGGTCAGCCTTCTGCTAATGAAAGCAATGGGCTGGTCCTGGCCATCTACATTAAGCTGTGAAAGCACTGCTCCCACTCCCAACTCAGAAGCATCTGTCTGGACAATGAACTCTCTTGAGTAGTCAGGACTCTTCAGGATAGGTGCAGAGCACATGGCCTTCTTCAGGTCATCAAATGCCTTTTGACAGATTTCTGTCCACTGAACCTTTTTGGGCATCTTCTTGGATGTCAGATCATTAAGAGGAGTCACAATGGACCCATAGTTCTTAACAAACTTCCTGTAGTACCCAGTCAGGCCCAAGAAAGCTCTGACCTGAGTCTGGGTAGTTGGAGGGGACCAGTCCTTGATGGTCTGGATCTTACTCTCCAGTGGTTGAACTTGGCCTCCACCTACAAGGTGGCCCAGGTATACAACCTTGCTCTGCCCTATCTGGCACTTTGTTGCCTTGATAGTGAGGCCTGCCTTCTGCAGAGCCTCAAGCACTTCCTTCAGGTGGATCAGGTGATCCTCCCAGGTGGAGCTAAAGACAGCAATATCGTCCAGATAAGCTGCACAAAAGTCATCCAACCCAGTGAGGACTTGGTTCACCAACCTTTGGAAGGTGGCAGGTGCATTTTTCAAACCAAAGGGCATCACCACAAACTGATAATGCCCACTAGGGGTAGAAAATGCTGTCTTGGCTTTAGACTCCTCAGCTAACCTGATTTGCCAGTAGCCAGCTGTCAAGTCAAATGTGCTCAAATATTTGGCAGAAGCCAACTTGTCAATGAGCTCATCTGCCCTTGGAATAGGGTGTGCATCTGTCCTGGTGACAGCATTGAGTCCTCTGTAATCCACACAGAACCTCATCTCTCTCTTGCCATCTTTGGTGTGAGGTTTGGGGACCAGAACCACTGGGCTAGCCCAGGGGCTCTCTGAAGGCTCAATGACACCTAATTCCAGCATCTTTTGCACCTCAGTCTTTATACAGTCCCTGACGTGGTCAGGTTGCCTGTAAATCTTGCTCTTTACAGGAAGACTGTCACCAGTGTCCACCACATGGGTACACCAGTTAGTCTGACTGGGGGTCAAGGAGAACATATGCCTGTATGCCTGTAGAACTTGTCTGCAGTCATGTTGCTGATGTTCAGTGAGGCTGCCACCTAAGGCCACACCATCAACTGAGCCATCCTCAGGGTTCTGAGTGAGCAGGTCTGGGAGAGGGTCACTCTCTTCCTCCTGTCCCTCATCTGTAGCCATGAGCAAGCCCATGTCTGCCCTGCTGACATATGCCTTCAATCTGTTCACATGGAGCACCCTGTGGGGGCTCCTGGGAGTTCCTAGGTCCACCAAGTAGGTAACCTCTCCCTTCTTTTCCAGAATTGTATGGGGTCCAGACCATTTGTCTTGGAGTGCTGCTGGGGCCACTGGCTCCAACACCCATACCTTCTGTCCAGGCTGAAATTCAACAAGGACAGCCTTTTGGTCATGCCAAGCTTTTTGTAATTCTTGGCTAGCCTCAAGGTTTTTGGATGCCTTTTCCATGTACTCTGCCATCCTGGAGCGGAGACCAAGTACATAGTCCACTATGTCCTGTTTAGGCTTTTTGAGAGGTAACTCCCATCCTTCCTTCACAAGACACAGGGGTCCTCTTACAGGGTGCCCAAACAACAATTCAAAGGGGCTGAATCCAACCCCCTTTTGAGGGACCTCTCTGTAAGCGAACAAAAGGCAGGGCAGAAGGATGTCCCATCTTCGCCTGAGCTTTTCAGGTAATCCTTTAATCATGCCCTTTAGGGTCTTGTTAAATCTCTCAACAAGCCCATTGCATTGTGGGTGATAAGGAGTGGTGAACTTGTAGTTTACACCACATTCCTTCCACATAGCTGTCAAATATCCAGACATGAAGTTGGTACCTCTATCTGATATTACCTCCTTAGGAAACCCCACTCTGGAGAAAACTCCAAGTAAGGCCCTGGCCACAACAGGAGCTGTTGTGGTCCTAAGGGGAATTGCCTCTGGGTACCTGGTGGCATGATCCACTACCACCAGTATGAATCTGTGCCCAGATGCTGTAGGGGGATCCATTGGACCAACAATATCAATCCCCACTCTCTCAAAGGGAACCCCCACCACAGGTAGTGGTATCAGGGGGGCCTTTGTTGTTCCACCTGCTTTACCACTGGCTTGGCAGGTTTCACAGGAGCGACAAAACTCCTTGGTGTCTTCAGACATGTGAGGCCAGTGAAAGTGAGGGACAAGCCTGTCCCAAGTCTTGTTCTGGCCTAGGTGTCCTGCTAAAGGAATATCATGGGCCAAGGTGAGTAGGAAGCCCCTAAATTGCAGAGGTATAACCAACCTCCTGGTAGCACCAGGCTTGGGGTCTCTAGCCTCTGAATAAAGGAGTCCATCGTCCCAATATACTTTATGGGCACCTTGAGCATTCCCAGCAGCCTCAGCAGCAGCCTGCTGTCTGAGGGGTTCAAGAGAAGGACAGGTTAACTGAGCCTGCCCCAAGTCTGCCCTAGAAGGTCCCCCTGTCCCCAGAAACTCAACCTGATCAGGTTCAAGTTCTTCAGGGACAGTTCCTTCAGGGGTCTCTAGATCAGTTTCCTGTGAAGCCTGATCCTCACTTGTAGGCAGTTGGGAAGGCACAGCCTTAACCCTCCTGTTCTTCTTCTTGGGAGGTACTTGGTCCATTGTTCCAGGATCCAAGACCTGAGGTTCAGAGAGGCACTTTTTGGCCTGTGACCTGGTCACAGCAAGGACATGTGATGATATCCCTAACATCTCTGCATGAGTCCTGTACTCAACTTCTGACCATAGAGAGTTCTCCAGGTCATTGCCCAACAAACATTCTACTGGGAGATCAGCACTAACCACAACTTTCTTTAGGCCAGTTACCCCTCCCCAGGAAAAGTTAACAAGTGCCACACTATGTGTAGTAGTGACATTGCTGGCATTGGTCACCAGGTAATCATCGCCTGGCATGTATTGTCCAGGGTCCACAAAGTTAGGTGTCACCATAGTGACACTGGCACATGTGTCCCTGTAAGCTTGAGCCACTTTGTTGTTAATCAAAGGTGTCTGTCTGTATTTGCCCAGGTTACTGGGACTTATGTCAGGGGTCAAATCTATGTCCCCTTCACAAACCAGAACAGCCTGTGTAAGGGTTCTGACTAGGTCAGAATCTCCTTCAGTTCCCAAAGTGATTCCCACTAAACCCTTGGCTTGAGGACCAACACTGCTAACTGTACTAGTGGGTGCAGGTGCCTTAGGGGCTGCAGTGTTGGGGGCTCCACCCTTTTTACACTCACTTGTCCAGTGAGAGGTGTTCTTACAAGTTTTACACCAGGGTTTCTTCTGACCTTCTTTCTTCTTCTTCTTGGAAGTTTGGGACCCACCCTCTGTCTCAGTTTGGGGCCCTGTTGAAGACTTCTGGTCTTTAGCTTTCTGCTCCCCACCCTTCTGGTCTGTTTTCTTCTGGTCACCACCCTGGTTCTGGTTCTGGTTCTTTTGCTTAACTCTGGTTCTTACCCATTTATCTGCCCTCTTTCCCAATTCTTGGGGAGAGGTCAAATCTGAGTCAACCAAATGTTGATGCAACTGCTGGTTCTGACAATTATTTAAAATTTGTTCTCTCATCAGCAAATTGTACAATCCTTCATAGTCTGTAACCTTGCTTCCCAGCAACCATCCCTCCAGAGCCTTAGTGGCACACTCAACAAATTCAGACCAGTCCTGAGTCTGTGTCTTCTGGGTATCTCTGAACATTAACCTGTACTGTTCAGTGGTTAAGCCTAACCCATCAATCAGAGCACTCTTCAGGACCAGGTAGTTTCTAGAATCCCCATCACTAACTGTGAGGAGTCTGTCTCGGCCTCTACCTTCAAAGGAGAGCCACAAGATTGCTGCCCACTGCTCCTGAGGGATCTGCTGTACTCTGCAGGCTCTCTCCATTGCAGTGATCCATTTATGGATGTCATCCCCAGCTTTGTAGGGGGGCACAATCTTACTCAGGTTTCTATTATCAAAAGACCTGTTTTTATCCTTGTGGATATTGCTGCCACCAGTGGGTTCTATTACCCCACTCTCTCTAGGCTGTCTTGCTCTAGCAAGTTTCTCCTTAGCCAGGGCAACCTCTAACTCTTGCCTCTGGATCCTAAGCTCAGCCTCTCTCATCTTGGCCTCATGTTCCCTTCTCTGAGGGCTAGTCATCTCCTTTCTGGAGTGACCATGAGAGCCTCTAGAGACATGGGAGGTGTTGGATTCACCTGAGTGATGCCTTCTCCTCCTATGGCCCTGGTTAAGTCCACCTGGGGGTCTGAATGGGTTGTTACCTGATTCATTCCCAAGTTGACTTAAGTTAGCCTGGTTCAGTCTACTGACCAGCACCTGACTATCTCTGTCATCATCTGACTCACTGCTTTCCACCTCCTCCTCCTCTTCTTCTTCTTCCTCTTCATCTACCTGAGGAGCTCCAGTGGTGGAGGCTTCCTCATCTACTAGGATGATAGGGGTAGGGGTGTCTACAGTGTCATCCTCTGAAGGATGGCCTCCTTCAGCATTCCCTGTGGGGTTTGCTTTAGAGGTCTTTAGAGCCTCAGACTGATCCAAGAGCTCTCTTAGGTGGTCTGTAGTAGGGGTAGGCCCTGTCTTCAGACCCCTTAAGACACAAAGCTGTCTTAATTCCTTAAAGGGAAAAATAGCAAACTGGGATGGTGCCCTTGGAGGGTCACTCTCAACAGGAGTAAGTCCACTGGACCCCTCTGTTCCAGACATTGCTCTAGTGTGGGTGGATGTGTTGCAATCTACCTACACTGGTGTTTACCTACTAAACCTATCTAGTAGTTGTAGCTAGGGTGTGCTACTCCCTTTGCTCTACAACAACTAAGTTCAGTAGAACTTAAGTATACTAGTCTTGTTTTATATGTACCTAGCAGGTACCTGTATGATCTTTCAAATGATAATCTCAAAGATTGTAATGGTAAAACAACAGCAAGCTCAGATCCCAATCCGCTGCTCACCAATGTGAGAAGTTGGCCTGGTATATAATGCTCACTAGTTCTAGTGATCACTTTGTACCATGCCAAGCAACCCTTATGATGATGGTTGTAATTCAACCTTGTAGACCAGTTATCCTAGTGGTAACGTGGACAAAGCAGTCTTAGGCTAAACTCTGAAAGGCATGTGAAGCCAGCTGTTATACCATACACAACCCCCTTGAATACCAAATGAAAGGGACACCACACAGATATATATTGAAAATATATATTGATTTATTAACTATAAAATCCCCTGGACTCTTTATGAGCACAGAAGCACAAGCGTAAAATCACAAGACAGTTTAAAATACACAAAAGTTGCACAATATGGATGAGCCCTAGGGGCCACCTAAACCATATACTAAATAAGTGGTATAAGAGATACCAGGAGGAAAGTGAAGAGGCCTAGGGCCTTGGGAATCGCTGGAGCTATTCGAGACTGGAGTTAACTAAGTCGGGAAAGGCCCACGGGACTCGGGTGCAGTGTTCAAAGTGCACGCACTTCTCAATACAAAGTCTATGGTGCGTAAAAAGCACAAAGTTAGAAAGTTAGGAACCTTCCGAGTGACCTACGGAGCTGAAACTTAAAACACAGGCCCTTGGGATGTGTACCAGTGCAGGAGCACCGGCGGAGCTGAGTTACCTCACCCACAGGAAGCGGGTGCACAGGGTCGAAGATGTGTCGGGTTTCGTCACGCTGGTCGATGGTGCTTGGAGCTGAAGATGCTGCAGGCGGCTCGATGAGAAGAGTTCCGGTGGATCCAAGGGTGGATCTGTAGATGTGAAGACCTGAAAGCAGAGGGGACAGTGTTCAAAGTCACTAGCCAGTGACTGCCGTGGAACCAGAGTGGAACCAGGTGATGTCGGGTGCAAACAGGCGTTGTCGGGTAGCTTCTTTCTGCAGCCACGTGGATACCCGGGGTCGAGGACGTCCAGGAGTCGGTCACGAGCTGTCCCACGTAGGCCTCTCGCTGTTGGCGGTGTCGGCGACCTGATCGGAGCAAACAGGCCTTGGCAAATGCAAGCCACGCAGGAGTTGAAAGATGCTGTTCACTCGGACCAGCAAGGTCAGAGCGGGTGCTCCTTTTCACAGGAGCTTGGGTAGGTCTGGAGCAACCAGACCTGCTGTTTAAATCTTCGGGTTCGTCGCCAAGATGGCCGCTGGCCGCGTGGCTAGTGGCCGGGATGGCGCGTCGAGTGGCACAGTGCAAAAGGGCCCCACGCAGATCGTGGAGATGCTGGGGGGCTGATCTTCGGTGCAAGGGCTGCTCGGTGGTGGGGGTTCTCAATCCCCAAAGCACAACGTCGAGGATGCCTCAGAAGCTGCGCAGTCAGCTTTTCGGGTGTCTTTCAAGAGGTCCGGTCCCACGTCACTCGGTGCCTCCACGGGTCCCTTCTTTGCAGGGACTGTGGATCGGGCTCTGAGAGGTCTGGGAATCTGGTTCTTGTCGGGCTCTGGGCTCGGGCTCCGGCGGGAGGCGGCGGCAAAGCAGACGTCGAGTTGCTGGTTGGTACCTGTGTTCACAGGGTGGTCACTCCTTGGCCACAAGGGAGATTCTTCTTCAGTCTTCTGTGCAGCAGAATGTCGAAGTCCAGTCTTCTTCTTAGTTTAAGTTGATTTCGGGATGATCTGCTGTGCAATGGCACTGCTCCCCCTCTTATTCCCAAACTGGGGGTGGATCACCTACTAGGTCCCTCCTCTGGGTGGAACCAGGAAGGGGGGCGGTTACACCCCCTTTCCTTTGTCCAGCTCCGCGCCAGGACTGGGGCTGGAAGGCCCCAGAACCGGTTTGGACTGGCCTATGCACGGGGACACCTTGTGTGCCCCGGGCATGTCTGATTCTTTTCAGCCCTGTCCTACCTAATACACAAAATCCTGTCTGGGGTGGTGCTCGCACCTCCCAAGGCAGGAAACCCTTTGTCCAGGCCACCATCTGCCGAGTTTCGGTCAGCAGCAGGAGGCCAGACTTGTGTCTGTGGTGGCAGCGTCCATTTTGTGGAGCTGAGGCTCTGTTTAACTTTAACCGGGGTTAAGGCTACACACATGTCGTGTCCCTCTAGAAGGGTGGAATGCTATCCCCGTCGCCAGAATTGGCGAGGGGATAGTATTCCAATTCGTATGACACCTTACTCGACATGTTTTGATAAAGCCAAACCAAAGATAGCATTTAACCGCGAGGATTATAATGCACTTAAGAGTATATGGTATGGCAATATCCCGGAACAGCTTAGGGAGTGGTTCCCGACAGCTGCAGACAGGCTCAGCTCATGCCAGAGCACCATCTCACATATTTCCAAGCACTCTGCCTCCAGGATTGATGAGGCCTTCCCTAGGAGTGGCTGATAGGAACATATGTGTCCAGTTTAGGGTTAGGCACAGACATACTGTACCTAAGTAAGAGGTGGTTACACCGACTTACCCCAGCTGAGTGATCAGCCAGTTGTGTCACAGATGGAGGCCAGGCCAGGGGTGGCACAATACGTGCTGCAGCCCCTGGTAGGCCTTGGATACACCTATGCCCTGGGCACCTAGGGTGCACTATTACAGGGGCTCATAAGGTGAACCAGTTCCAATTCGTAATGCACCTAGAGTGCATTGGCATCAATTTAGAGAGAGAACAGCAGGCTGTGGGTCTGATTAGCAGGCCCACAGCCACATTAAGTCAGAAACCAGTGAAGCAAAAAGCAAAAATTTGGGGTGACCATAGGATAGCAGACCCTACTCTCCTACATTGGGTAATTTAAGTATTGATAGGGTGTGCTTCTACATAGGACCTAGACTACATCTGCACAATGAGATAACTAAGCTGAAGAAATACAGGTGATGTGATTGTTTAATGTGCAAAAATATTTGCAGGTTTTTCAATTATATCACTTGTGTTTCCTAACATTACGAATCATATTGTGCAGATGAGGTTTAGTCGTGTTCAGGGAGATAGAGGAGGTCTGACCTTTGTTCAAGAGTGCAGTGGACATGATTCACTTCATTGGTAGGCTTGTACATGTATTATCACCTCTGTACTCTTCAACAAGCCTAAATTTCATCTGCAACCCTGAGTAGGCCTCACCTCAAACAAACTTCTAGATAGTCCACACCTTATCGTCATCCTGAATCAATCATTTAAAGTGTTAGGGGCAGATTTATGATGGCTGTGCGCCTCTTTTGTGCTGCTGTTGCGTCACTTTTATAATGCAGCAGTGATTTACAAGATGCACCATGTTGCAAGATAGCAGCCGCGGGTCGTGGAGGGAGTTACGGTGGGGCAGGGAGGCGGAGAGGGGGAGGGGCAGGGTGGAGGGACCTAAACACTGGCATATGGATTTTTGCAGGTAAGTACACAATTTAACGTGCGTCAAGTTTCATGTGGGCTTTTTGTTGCAGGGTGGGCAGTCATTTGCATGAAAGCCCTGTAAAACTAACACAGTAAAATTAAGAAGATTTCACTGAATCATCTTTATGGCATTGCTGAATCAAATCCTTACTGTTATTGATTTACTGTTTGGTAATAGTGGTTCATAAAATTTTTTATTATATTTTACCACAGATTCAACTGCAGATTATTTATAAATTAGACAATTCCGTCTAAGGATAGAATCCGAAAGGCTACGAAACGTCAAAGACAGCAGATTACTAAATGCTTGCAGCAGTCCTCTACAATAAAATCTCGTCAACGCACGAAGAAAGCTCCGGGTAAGAGAACGAAATCATTCCTTAGAAACATTTGTAGAAACAAAAGTATAACTATAGAACAAGTTTTAGTCCTGAAAAAGAGAGCCAATTTAAATGGAAAAGAAAGGCCCGTCAAAAAAGTTTCTGCTAGAGCAGGAGATAACTCTGTGCATGGCAGTAGAAGGGAAAATACATTCAGGGACATTCGTAGGCGAATGTTCCGCAACAGGATAATTGTCAATTTGCTAAAACAATTTAAGAAAGGCCAACAGAAAGTGGCATTTTATAAGAAAAAGAAAAATGTAGAGAAAATTATTGATCAGGCTTTCGAAATTAAGCGAAAGTTATTTATTTTGGTAATCAATAGAATTAGGAAACTAAACAAGGTAATTTATGATTTTAAATCAAATAGTAGATGGAAGAGAGTAGTTAATCGAAGTCATTTTTGTGAAGTTTTCTCAGGAGAATGGATGCATAGTTCAAGTTGTGAGGCATTTTATAATGAGGAGAGTTATTTTCAGGACAATGATTTGGTGCATGCAGTTGACACCAGTGGTCGAGCATATGAGGTAAAAGGTGGTCGTCCGGTTGAAAAAGAAAAACTTGTGTCTGCAGATGCAGAAGAGGTGTTAAGTGATGAGGTTTTAGGGAGACGTCCTAAGGGACCAGTGTACACCTGGAAGTGTAGTTCTATTTGCAGTGTGCGACAGGATTCCATCAATTTGCTTTGTGATTTTGTACGGACATTTAATAAGAAAAGTTTAAAACAAAAAATAAAGTTGTTGGAAGAATTAGATCCTTGCAGAGTGAGACAAGTGACAGGTTTGCATGGTCATTCACTGGCTTGTCTTTCCAGGAGAGTATGCCAGAGTGTTTTTCATCATTTCAGGATGCTAGCAGTGCATCATAATAAAGTGAGGAAATTAGTTAGAATGTTGTATTATGCTAAAAGTCCAGCAATTATGCTTAAACAATTAAGCAGTGCTCTTTTGCATGGTTCTGAAGTAGATGTGAAGAATATTTGTCAAGAAATTGAGTTCTGTTACTTTGCTGGTAAAGAGAACAATGTTGAAATTGACAGATTTTCAGTACAGATAAGTTTCACAAGGAAATTTCCACGTTTATGGTGAAATCAAGTGAGAGGCCTAATTTCACTTGTGTGTGTTGTCGACGGACTTATTATAAGAATCAGACTAAGTTAGTGGATTTATATGCAAAAAGTTATATGGAAAACAATAGTGAATGGAAGGATTTTGCCACATACTTGATGGTAGAAAATTGTTTTGATTTGGGAGCGGACCAACGTATGTGTACTTATTGTTTTAACAAATTAAACCAAAACCAGATGCCTGCTAGAGCGGTTCATAATAATCTGGAATTGGTTGACATTCCTTCTGAATTGAAGGATTTAAATACTTATGAATCTATTTTGATTCAAAGTGTCCATCCCTTCCAGGCTATTGTACGAATGGAGTCAAAGACAGGGAAATTGCCTTCATCAGATTTACAGAGAGGATTAAAGAGAAGAGTTGTTTATTTGCCTTTAGATTTGAAGAAAAACATTAATACAATTGGAGTAGAGAAAGTGGAAGAGGAACCTCTGGTTATCATAGTTAATGGGGTTCCGACAAAGAGTAAGAAAATCTGGCAAGATTTAGTGGATGTTATGAAAGTCAAAAAGGCAACATTGTATTTGATAAAAAACAATGAGTACTACAAGAATGTATGTGTTGCAGAAGAGGAAGTAAGTGAAGAAGAGGACAGCGATTTGTGTGCTGGACAAATTGAGAAAGTAGAAGCCTCTAAAAATGATGAAATATATGAACATTATAGTGTTCATCCTTTGCATTCCAAGGAAGTCATGGGGAATGCTATTGAGTTGTTTCAAATTAAACAAGCCAAAGGGAGTCCCATTAGTGTTTGGGAGGAAAGTTTGGAAGCTCGATGTTTCCCACAGTTATTTCCCACAGGTCAAGGAGGAAGATATGATGAGCGACCTGTTCAAATTCCTGCTTCAGAATACCGGACTTTACGATTGTATGCAGAAGATCCTAGGTTTCGTCAATGCATTCCCTATTTGTTTCATCTACTGTTTGAAAGTGATCTCTCTGGATTGTCTTATGCAGTGAACCACATCTTGAAAAGTGGTGTACAACTGCGAAATATCTTGGCAAGGGCCTTTATGGATAAAGTCAATGTGCAAGACAGTATTTGGATTCTCACCTGATTAATCTCATGGCTTGTCAGCGTGGTACTAATGAGTATTGGTACCACCGTCATGGTGACTTAAAATGTATGCTGAGGAACTTAGGAACTCCCACATGGTTCCTCACTCTCAGCTGTGCTGAGTATGGCTGGGAAGACTGACTTGAATTTCTACGAGAGGCAAATGGAAACATTGAAAATATCGAATTCAAGACACCCGGAGAACTGTGCTCTTTGGATCCAGTGAATGTATGCAGGTACTTCAATCATAGATTTGAAGCTATGATGTCTTTCATCACGAACAAGAAAAATCCACCTCTTGGAGAGGTGTTGGATTTCTTCTGGAGAAAGGAGTATCAAGCAAGAGGTGCTCCTCATATACATATGCTGCTATGGATCAAAGATGCACCCAAATTTGGAACAGATCCGGATGACTTAGTGATGAGTTTCATAGAACAGTATTCTACATGTGCTGTTCCAAAGACAAACGAAGATAAAAGTCTAAGAGAACAAATTTTACGGTTTTAAAGCCATCGTTGTGGAAAGTACTGTCGTCGTAAATTCAGAAACAAGGACAAGTACGACACCAAATGTCGTTTTGCATTTCCACGATCGGTGATATCTAAAGGAAGAGTGAACAATTTGATGTCTTCGCTGCGACATAATGTGACGAGGAAATCACCCAAAAACACATACAATTTGAAAAGAAACGAAGAGTCCAAGTACATTAACGACTACAACCCAGTGATTTTGTCCATGTGGAATGCTAACATGGATATACAGTTTGTGGCTGACAACTGTATGGCTGTGGCTCGGTATGTGACGTCTTACATCACCAAAAAAGAAAAGACAGAACTGAAGGATATGTGGGAGGATATTTCCCATGAAAAGAGCCTCAGTAAGAAGTTGTACAGTTTCAGTCTGAAGATGTTGTTGCATCGAGAAATCGGAGCTTACGAATGTTCTGACCGGTTATCTTCAGCAAGTCTCTATGCCAAATCTAGGAGTATCATTTGGGCGATTCTTGGTCTTGCTGCAACGCGTAATCGAGTTCTGAAACCTGTACGGGAAATTGAGTATTTGGCGGAGAAGGAGCCAAACAGTACAGATATTTTGAAGACCAACATGTTGGATACATATTATCCAAATAGAAGCAGTCACCTGGAGAATGTTTGTCTGTATGAGGATCTACAAAATTACATTTTCAAGAGGAACATCAAAGAGGATATTGATAAAGGAGTGTATGCTGTAATTGGAAGTGAAGGATGTCTGGTCAAGCAAAGAAAATGTCAATTGGTAAATCATCGAAAATTGAATTGCGAATCTCCAGAAAGAAAAGAGTTTTTCTATTTAGCTCTTTTGCAACTTTTCAAGCCTTGGCGTGCAGAAGAGGAACTGCTTGGAGATTTCCTCTGCTACGAAGACTCTTTTAATGCAGCCAAGGAGTCCATAGAATGTCCTGTTTTTCCAAAATATCTAGAAATGTTGAATGCAGAAATCGAGCAGGAAGCAACAATTGCAGCTCAGATTGCTAGAGACAGTTCTCAGGACAGTCAGAGTTCTGTTTCATTGAGTCAGGATCCACTAGGAGAACCAGTTATCGAAAATGAAGCTGCCACTGCTATGACTGAAGTGGAAAGAGCCATGGCACATGCTCAGGAGGATGCGGTTAACTTAGAAGATTTGGAAAGACAACTCAACGTTGAGCAGAGGAAAATATATGACGAAGTTACCAACCAAATTGATCATGGATTAAGTCATGAGAAGAAAGAGTGCTCATGTACGTCGTTGAAGCCTGTCCGACTATACGTGATTGGAGAAGCAGGAACTGGAAAAAGTTTCCTCATTAAAGCAATTTCATGTTATCTGCAGAAAAGGACTGAGTCATTGCTGTCTTGTGTTGTCACCGCTCCAACTGGACTGGCAGCACATAACATTAAAGGTATTACTTTGCATCGGCTACTGATGCTGCCAGTGGAGCATGATAACAAATTACAATACCACAAGTTATCTGGGGATGCTTGTTGTGAAGTATCTAGAGTCCTGAAGAAGATGAAACTTCTTATCATTGACGAAGTAGGCATGGTTTCCAATGTCATGCTTGCCTTTGTGCATTTGAGAATGCAGGAAGTTCTTAAAACAGAGTATGATGTGTTATTCGGTGGCAAACACATCATTGTTTTCGGTGATCTTCTGCAGCTGACACCAGCGAAAGGACAACCAGTGTTTAAACTGCTTACGCATGAAGATACCAGGAAGTGCCTAGGGAGCATTGGCAACGTTAACATATGGTTAAACTTCAATTATGCTGAGCTGCGTGAAAATATGCGTCAGGCGAAGGACGAAGATTACAAGAATAATCTACAAGATGCTAGAATCGGGAAAGTGACCGAGCGTGGGAAAGAATCTTTACATGCACGATTACTGTCAAATTTGTATCCAGAAGAAGACGTTTTGCCAGAGGATATTTTTCAGAAAATTACTGAGAAGAAATCTGGAATATGTTTGATGCCAACTCTTGCAGAATGTTCCATCTTCAACACAAAATGTTGAATTTAGAAAACAAAGAGATTGTGAAACTGGAAGCTATTGACAGAATAGAGCATATGGGAGCAACAATTATTTTGTCTGAGAATTTGAAATCTAAATTGGATTCATTAGAGAAGACTATATCTAAAACTGCGGGTTTTGAAAAGACTCTGAATGTGTGCTTAAATTGCCGTATCATTTTGAGAAGGAATTTACATGTTGAAAGAGGTCTGGTAAATGGATCAATGGGTAATGTTGTTGATTTTGAGAAATACAGAAGTAGAGATGGAATTGAATTTTTAAAAATTAAATTTGATGGTATTGAGGAAGTACAGCTAATTGGTCGTTGCACAGCTAGGTTTTTGCTTGTAAAAGACTTATATGTTCGCCGTAAGCAATTTCCTGTTTGCTTGGCATATGCGGTGACAATTCATAAATCGCAAGGTTTAAGTGTAGACACTGCTTTAGTGAATATTGGCAGTTCTGTGTTCAAAGAGTGTATGGCTTATGTAGCATTGTCACGAGTCAGAACTTTATCGGGATTGTACTTGATTGACTGTGATGTCACAAACATTTGTGCGGATCTAGATTGTGTTAAGGAATACAATAGGTTAAGAAGAGAGTATGCGCCACATTTGCCTCAATTTCCTTTGTTTGAGAAACGTGTGGTAGGCCGGAAACGAAGAAATATCAGTAATAGTAGGGAGGTTGTAGCAAAAAGACCAAAAGTCGATGAACCGAAAATTGTAAGCAGAAAGAAAATGAATTCTGTTGAAGATGTTGTTGGTTTTCAATTTGAAAATAGTTCTGGTGTCAACTGCTATGCTAATGTAGTGGTTAATGTTGTCTTTTCACTAGAGACTTTAAAAGAACAGATTGTGATCAATTTGGAACAAAGTTTATGCTGTTTGTTGAATTCTGTGTTAGAGAAATGTAGCGCTGATAGAACAAGAGTAGAAAGTGTGTCTGAAATTCGTTATCTCTTAGACGAATGTTCAGGTCAAACACAATTCTCTCAAAATATTCAGCAGGATTGTCAGGAGTTTTTAATGTATATGCTTGATGTATTGCAAGATGAAGGTGTAGATGTAGATTATCTGTTTGGCCTTTCTTATCAATGGCAGAATGATTGCGAGAACTGTAGGCTATCAAGTACTACTAGTGTAGACTCAGAAAGATTTATATATTTAACTTTGCCTGACAGTAAATCAGTATCCTTCAATAAGCTAGTAAAAGCAGCCGATCAAAACATGGAGTGTAGCCAATGTAAGTCTGCAATGCTGTCCACGTTAATTATACGAAGTTATGGCCAGTATGTCATTTTAATGTTCCAACGATGTAGGCCTGATGGAACTAAATTGACAACTTTAATTAATAATTTTGTGGCTTCGCAGTTGTCAATATCAGGAAGGACTTTTGTAACTACATTAATTATATATCATGACGGTCCTTCAACAACTTCAGGACATTACACAGCTTATTTAAAATCTGGAAACGGCTGGTCATTCTGCAATGATTCTGTTTTAACTTTCAAAAAAAGATTGCCTTTCCACCTTCAAAATTCTTACCTGGTGTTTTTACAACCAAAATTTTAGGGAAGGAATCTTGGGATTTGTTCTGAGGAATTTCAAGAGGTTCTAATGGCTCCTACTCTATATGGCCTTGTGGATAAGTGTAGTACAGAGCGAAAACTGTTTGTGTTTATAAGCTAATTCAAGCAGCAGATCAAAACAAGGAGTAGAGGAAATGTAAGTCTGCAATGCTGTCCATATTATTTATGGAAACTTATGGGTGAAATGTCATTTTACAATTTCAACTACATAAACTGGATGAAAATAAGTTGTCAAGTCTAATTAAAAATGTTTTGGCTACACAGTCATCGATTTCAGGAAGAACATTTGTAACTGCAGCTATTATATATTATGATGGTCCTTTGACAACATCAGGATATTACACAGCTTATTTGAAATATAAAAAAGGCTAGTCTTTCAGCAAACATTACCAATTGAGTATGAAGCAATGTTGCCTTTTGACTTGTTTTCTGAAGTGAGAATTTAGGGTAGGTAACTGGACTATAATGATTCTAGGTGTTGCTGTAATTTAGTGTGCTGTTTTAAATTGCTTTGTATGTCTCATTTTTCTTAAAACGATGGAGCTTATCTTTCAGAAAGTGGCGGGCAGAAAATAGTAACAGCACAACAGAGTATAAGCTGTTCATAGGACATCCTTTGACGTCATAGAAAGTAAGTTACTTTTGAGGAGTTCTTATTTCTGATTGATTATATTTTAAGGGTTTTTTAAACACAATCATTTTGATTGTGTTTTTTTTCCCCGCTGTTATATGATGAATACCTTCAACTCACTGTTTTTAGTGAAATTTGATATATTCTGAGAACAGCAAAAATAAACCATTAAATATGTATAATTAATTTTGTACTTTGAATTGTGATTTATAATATGTATTCATCTTGTCTCATGCTCACTCATCTTTTACTACCTTCTATTAAATTAAACATTTTTGTTCTTTCTTACACAGATTAAAAGTATAAAAATTACAATTGACTAAGTTAACGACAATTATAAGGAAAGTGTTTAGTACTCTTTACGTTACATCTCTATCAAATTTAACTTTTATTAGTTCCACTGCTTCATTTCTTTAACCCTCAGTTTCCTGCCTTTCCTACTTCCCTCATTTCTTTTTCTATTACTTACTTATACTACTCTTTCCACTCCTTTTCTCAGTCCCTCTTTCAACAGTAACTGTGTGTTACTCCCTCTATTTGTCTTTCTTTTAACATTACTCTCTGTTTACTTACTCTTCTTTTTTTTAAAACATTTTTTTTTTAGTTCGCTTCCGGTTCGCGTACCGGCGCGCGAACCGGGAAGCGAATCAAAAGAAATAGAGGTTGCTAGAGTGCTAAACATTGTAGCAATTTTTTATAAAGGTGAGGTAGTTCTGAAAAGAACTTTTTTTTATTATTTTTGTTGTGTTTTTTGGGGGGGAAAACAAAAATGATTCATTAGAAAGGGCTCAACAGGAGCAACAAAAAAAAAAGAACATTTATTTTCTGGGACGTTTTGTACATTGATGATGTTCAAAAGCTCTATTGATTAGAGTTACACTCCTCTCTCCACAGGAAATTAATTTGCCGCAAGGTAAACAGGTTAATTTCATTTGGCCAAAGTTCATCTGTAGATTTGGGACCGTCTCCCTTGCCTCTGATCCCGTCACTGCCTCTTCATTGGTGGATGTACTGGCCACAGGTCGGGGGTTATCCACCAGATCACGTATTTGGGCAGCACTGTAATTTATCGGGTACCACCTCTCCATATGGCGATGCATGGTATAATTACCATAACTGTATTTTTTTTCTGTTCCTCTGGACAGTTCATTGTGGCAGATCAGGCAGGTAACGTACCAGGCATTTACCTTTTTTTAATGTGGGGGAAATGAAAAAAATTGCCAAATAAAATTTTCTTTTATATGGGACCTCCTTGGCTGTTCTTTTAAAAACCTTCTTGTCCCTTGCTCCTCTTCCTCTTCTTCCTCTTCTTCCTCCTCTTGTTGGAGGATGACCTGAGGGGATGGTCCTCTCTTCCTTGGAGGTGGTGGTGGGGGTCCACCAGCTGCAGCAATCATTGAAGCCATTTGTAAGGTCGTCAATGTAGGTCTTTTTCTCATAAAAATGAAAGTCAGAGTGAGGAAAAAAGGTGGGACTTTCATCATTTGGGAAAAAAAATGTTCTAAACCAATGAAAAGTGTTAATTTTAAGTCATATGACCAAGCCTTCCATCATTAGGAAACTAAAAGTAAAATGAACCAATGAAAAGTTTTATAAACAAGTCACATGACCTGTTATGCTTACATTGCGCGCTCCGCGCCGCGCCCCGGATCACTTCCGGGGTGCTGCGCTTCGCGCCTCGATTCGCGTTCCAGAGCGCTTCCGGGTGCGCTAACGCGGCGCGTCATAAGACGCATTACGCGGTAACGCGATACGTCGCGCTTATGGGTCACGTCCCGATGTTGCTTTCTAACGCGGTACTTGCGCTAACGGAACGTTTACCGGTTGGCGGACCGGGTCTCGGAACAAATTGAAGCTAACGGGAAGCTGCCTGGTTTGCGGACCGGCAGCAAAACAAAAAAAAATAATTGAATATTTAAATTAAAAAAATATAATACAAAAATATAAAAAATATATTTTTGAATTAGAATAAGAATACATTTTACAGCTTTTGATATTTGCTATTAAAAAACCATTGAAATTCACTGAAAAAACCATAGGTTATAGACCATATATAGCTAGGAATTAGCATTTACAAAACCTTGAAAATTCACTGAAAAAACCATAGGTTATAGACCATATATTGTTAGGGATTAGCATTTACTAAACCTTATTTTACTCACACAAAACCATTGAAATTCGCATATATAGTTAGTTCCACTAACTATATATCGCGCACCCGCAATCCACTGCTGATGAAGTCACATATTACATCATTCATGACATGGTCAGTGACATCACTGATGACGTCACTGATGACATCTCAAATGACATCACTGATGACATCACTGATGACACCTCAAATGACATCACTGATGACATCTAAAATGACATCACTGATGACATCACTGATAACATCTCATTTGACATTACTGATCACATCACTGATGATATTATTCATGTGATAATACGATGAACCTCTTCAGACTCTAATATAACTTTAGATACAATCAGTGTAAACAGACACTCACAGACTGTCACTCATCCATGGAGTTACTCACACACCTAGTCAGTCATGCAAAGAATCAATCACACCTCCATTTCCTCAACTATACAGTTATTCACACCTTACTTATTCAAACATATACTAACACATATTTACTCTCTTATACAATCCCTGATACAAGTTCACAATGATCCATACAGCCACTCACACATTCACTGGCTCTTATGCACAGTTATTTATATATGTCAACTCTCACATGTACTGTGTTTTACATATGTACTTACTTTGACATGTAGCACTGAGATATCCATTCACTCACCAATACACTCATGCACACAGTCAACCGCCCATACAGCTGTTTCCACATGCACTTTTGAACCCATACATCTAGTGAATCAACTGCTCACACATATATGCAAAGAGTCATACACCTCCCAGCCACCCACACACACACTCAGTCTCCCATACAAATACTTGGGCAACCAATCAATAACCCATATAGTTACTCATATAGCTACTGATCAACACATGCAGCAGTTTACAGAACAACAGACATAATGATGCACAAATTAAGACAGTTTAGTCACTAACCCATGCACTCAGTGGGACACATTTATTCACTCACTCATTCAGTCAGTCATGCACCTACTAAATCCTTCATCCAGACACTAATACATCCACTCATTCTTCAATATGTAAGACATATTTTAACTTTACAGAAACACACAGTCACTGGATGTTGTCATCAGTGATGTCATCAGTGATGTCATTTGAGATGTCATCAGTGATGTCATCAGTGATGTCACTGACCATGTCATGAATGATGTAATATGTGACATCATCAGCAGTGGATTGCGGGTGCGCGATATATAGTTAGTGGAACTAACTATATATGCGAATTTCAATGGTTTTGTGTGAGTAAAATAAGATTTAGTAAATGCTAATCCCTAACTATATATGGTCTATAACCTATGGTTTGTTCAGTGAATATATATATATATATATAAATTCACTGAAAAAACCAGGTTTCAGGGGCGTTATAGTTACTTGGACATTTCACTCGTACAAAACCAATGAAATGCCCCCATTATAGTTAGTTCAGCTAACTATAACTCGTGCGCCCGCAACGCACTGCTAATGAAATCACATATTACATCACTCATCATTACATGGTCAGTGACATCACTAATGACATCCCTGATGATATCTCAAATGACATCACTGATGACATCATCCTTGGACAGAGTGGCAGACCTCCACTCACCCTAATATAACCTTTGATACACACACTCAAAAATACAAACTAACATTTTCAAAACAATGGATATACCAATACCAGTTACAACACACCTATTCAGTAATTCCAAGATCTACGCACACATCCCCTCATTCACCAACAGTCCCTATAGAGTCACTCATGCATGTACTCACTCATCAAATGTACTCATACACATATATATCCTGTTACACACCGCCACTCATCCATAGAGTTACTCACACACATAGTTACACATGCAAACAAAGTATCAAACATCCATTTACTTGCATATACAGTTTTACACATACTCCCACACTTACTTCTACAGAAACGTACACATACTTACTCTCTTAAACAGTCACTTATGGAAACACCTACTTATTTTTACAGGAACTCTTCCAATCTCTCACTCTCACATATTCTCACTTATATACACACCAATACTCACATATACTAGTTTAAAACATATGTAGTTACTCATAAAGACACAATTGAGACAGTCATGCACTCACTAACACACCCATACACACTCATCCACCTATACAGTCCTGCACACATGCTGTCTTCAACACATACAACCAGTGAGTCACTCATTCATGCATCTATGCACTAAGTAATACCCCACACCGAACCATATAGACACTCAGACACTCATACTGATGATCAAAAAAACAACTAATAACCCATATAGACACTCATGTAGCTCTCACCAACCCATAAAGCTACTTAAACACAAAAGAGAGACTGATACAGAAATGTACATATTTAAACATTACTCACTAACCCATGTATTCACTAAGATACCCTTAATCAGTCAGTTATACAATCAAGAAAAAAAATCATCCATTTAGACACTTAGTACCCATTTATTCTTCCATCGACCTTGAGATATACAGTTATAA
This sequence comes from Lissotriton vulgaris, assembly GCF_964263255.1. Lineage (NCBI taxonomy): Eukaryota > Metazoa > Chordata > Amphibia > Caudata > Salamandridae > Lissotriton > Lissotriton vulgaris. The sequence continues at coordinate 3,791 of NW_028253648.1, read as the reverse complement.
AACATATTTAATTTTCAGAAAAACACACATTCATTGGATGATGTCATCCGTGATGTTATCAGTGATGTCATTTGAGATTTGTTAGATCTGGGGGTCTCTAGTTGGCAATGGTATTCACCTTTGTCTAAATAGGGACCCTTACTTCTAAGTCAGGATAAGGGGATTACACTCCTTAATAACCCCTGCTCACCCCCTTGTTAGCTTGGCACGAGCAGACAGGCTTATCTCAGAGGCAGTGTGTTAAGCATTTGTGAATATACACAGTAATACAGTGATAAAACTACAGATGAACACAACACAGGTTTTATAAAAATAAGTATTCTTTATATAGACTTAAACACAAGTCCATAAACGACAAAAATCCACAATACTGCACTTAAGATTACTTAAAAGCTGATTAAAGTCTCTTAGTTCAAGTTGTTGGTAAATGCGACAAAGTTCTCAACAAAGTATCGGGATGCGTAACGCAAAGTGAATAAAAGGATTGCAAAAGGGGAGATGTGTCAGTTCTGTGAGCCAGGGGAACGGTTGCGTCCTTCCTCAATGCTTCCGGAGAGTAGGGGACTCATCGTGAGCCTTACCGGTGTGGAGGTGATGCGTAGATTCTCGGCTTGCGGGCAAGTTGTGGTGTGCAAGATGGCGCCTTGATGCGATGTGATGATCTGGTTGTGATGCGAGAAGATGGCGCCCTTTATGCGGCGATGCGTTGACGTCGCGATGACGCCCTGGTAGCCTTGGGTTGACTCTGTACTTTGGAGCCGCGACAGGCCCTGCGACACGCTTCTCCGGTGATGCGATGGTGACCCTCTCGTTGTTGTCACGCTTCTCTGGTGATGCGACAGCAAGCAGCTTTGATGAACACACGCTTCCAGGGAGATGCGACGAAGGCACGCTTCTCCGGCGTTGCGCTGATTTCAGCTGCGGCGGCAAACGCTTCTTCTCGATGCATCGCGCTTCCAGCTCCCAGCGGCACGCAAGTGACTGGAGTCAGAATTCCCAGCAAGGAAATTTAGGAGGGAGCTGGAGGTGAAGTATTTTGTCCCTGAGACTTCAGCAGGAGGCAAGCACAGTTCAAGCTCTTGGAGAATATTCTGTAGATGAAAGTCATTACAAAGTTCCTTCTCCTTTCCCTTGGCAATGAAGCAACCACTGCAGACCAACCCATCAAACAGCACACTGGCAGAGGGGTAGTACAACTTCTGCACCTTCCTTGGATCTTCTCCTTGGCAGAAATGTTTCTTGTTCCAGAAGTGATCTAATTTCTTGGGATCAGGGTCCCAATATTTATACCCCAAAATCCTTTGTTCTCTGAAGGCAGAGAGGCCTCTGCCTAGTCCAAACCAGTTCCAGAGCACTTTGTTTACATGACTCTCTTCTTCCTTTCACTGTGCAGGGCAGAGACATCAGCCACCCCACAGGAGGTGGAGCCAGCACAGGGGAGGGAAGACACAGCTCTGGAGCACTCTGTTGACATGATTCCTCCTCTCCTTTCACAGTGCAGGGAAGAGACATCAGACAAGCCACAGAAGGTGGAGCCAGCATTGTAGAGGGAAGGCCCAGCCCTACTCAGGTCCCAGCTGCAACTCATCCCTCCCATCTGGATGCAGATCTCTCCATTCCCCACTGGGCTGCCCCAGCCTGTCTCCTGGAATCCCCCAGCCCTGTCACTCACAAACCCAGACAAGGAATACACAACCCAGCAGAGGCAGGCTTAATTGGTTAGGCAAGCAAATACCTACTTTCTAAAAGTGGTATTTGCAAACACAGAATATTAAAACAAACTTTACTAAAAGATGTATTTTATTATTCTGAGTTCAAGCATACTAAATTCGAATGTCTACCCTATTCCCTGAGTCAGTTAGGATTATAAGAATGTAATAATCTAACTGCCCATTCTGGCCTATGAGGTAGCTTTCAATAGTGAAAAACGAAAATGGCTGTAATTCACTATTAGAACATGCTACACACATCAGAGCATGTCCTACCTTATACTTACAATGCACCCTGCCCTTGGGCCTACCATGGGGGTGTCTAATATGAAGCAAAGGGAAGGTTTAGAGACTGGCAAGTGGGTGCACTTGGCCAAGTTGACATGGCAGTACTAGACTGCACACAGGCCTTGCAATGGCAGGCCTGAGACACACTTTACCAGCTGCTACTGTGGGTGGCACAACCAGTGCTGCAAGCCCACCAGCAGCATTTGATTTACAAGCCCTGGGCACACATGGCGCACTGTACTAGGGGCTGACAGATATATCAAATAACCCAATCATGGAATAACCAATTAGTATATTAATTTAGCATAGGGAGCACTTGCACTGTGGCACTGATTAGCAGTGGCACAGTGCCCAAAGCATAAATCCAGCATAAACATATCAAAACAGAGGAGGCAATCTGTCAAAATGGAGACTCACGCCAATGATCCCAGGTCTAACAAGATTCATCAGTGATGTCATGAGTGATGTCACTGACCATGTCATGAGTGATGTAATATGTGACGTCATCAGAAGTGCATTGCGGGCACGCAAGGTATAGTTAACTGAACTAACTATAAAAGGGGAATTTCTATGGTTTTGTACGAGTGAAATGTCCAACTAACTATAACGCCCCTGAAACCTATGTTTTTTTTAGTGAATATTTAAGGTTTTTTAAATGCTAATTTTTTACTATAAATTGCCTGAAACCTATGGTTTTTTCAGTGAATTTCTAATATTTTTTAAATGCTGATTTCTAACTATAACGTGCCTGAAACCTATGTTTTTTCCAGTGAATATATATATGTATTTATTTTACTATGTATACAAGTGAAAATGTCTTGGTCCGCCTGTTTGCCTAGGTGGCACAGAGAAAATGAGTGGAACTGACGGAAGCACGCCGACGAGGTCCTCTTACGGCTCCGATGACATCATATGGTGTCGCGAGCGGAGCCGTGCTACTATGACATCCTGGTCGACGTGGGAGAGTTAGGAAAGAATTTCCGTGAAATGCTGGTGCAGGGGATATTCGCCTAAGTGTTCAGGCTAGTCCTTTGAAAGCAACTGTTTATGTTGCCACTCCAGATACCGAAACCAGTGATCCGATTGCAGAGGCCCTGCAGATAGCACACGAGGTGGGGTGCCCAGTCGTGTTCACCGGCGGAGCAGTGAAGTGACAAGCACCACAACCCACAAAAAAGGTAACAAGGGCATTGAATAACACAGGATCTTCTCTTTGTATCTGACCGGAACAACAAAGTTAAAATGACCTAGTACCAAAATGTATAAATTAGTGCTGCAACGGTCTTAAATAGGACCTGAGATGCCGCTTCTGCCTCCCGTACCCTGGAGGCGGCACATGGATCACGCGGTACGGTTATACTGCGGTGGGACGCACACTTGTTGACCTCTCATGGCACTGCTCCACACTTCAGGGAGGACGCTTTCCATTAGCTATGTTTTCTGATGACGTGTCGCGCCGGCCCCATCCAATAACAGAACTCCTTTAGATCCAAAAACATACTGTTTCCCTCTCTCATCGGAAGTGAAACCAGTCCACGCGGACACTTTCACATTACACTTTAACCCCTCCCCTGCTGGTGACGGAACCACTCCGTCATCAGAAGCGGTCGTGCTGTGCTCATGACGGAGCGGTTCCGTCACGGCCCCGCCTGCTCAATAGAACGTTCAGCGCAGGCGCGGAATCCGCGCCACGCAGGCATTCCGAGCGGGCCGTGATGGAACCGCTCCGTCATCAGCACAGCGCGACCGCGGCTGATGACGGAGTGGTTCCGTCACCAGCAGGGGAGGGGTTAA
>NW_028253647.1:0-58952 GCF_964263255.1 Lissotriton vulgaris | reverse complement strand
ACAGGAATCAAGCAGCAGTCTATTGTTCTTTAGTCCAAGTTGAAAAGTTGGTTCCCGTGGTCTCAGCAAAAAACAGTACCCTCACTGAATAATATTTAAGACTAGGTGATACATCCTAGATACATATACCAAAAGACATTGTCCCACAAACAGAAGTTATTCAAAAGATGTTATCATTTTTATTTACACATTTTCTGATACTTTAGAACATCATAATAATATACATGAATATTCGTGACCACAATATATAACAAATAATCTATATATACATATTTATAATATATACACACAAAAATACCCCCATACACCAAGACCACAAACAGACATACCCAGTCAATCAGAACCACTTATACACTTCATCTAAACAAACAGTATCAATATGAACACAAACTCACTACACATACTATTCAAAAAGTAAACAATAAAAGACAATTTTTATCAATCAATAATATCAAAACCTAAGAAGAAACAAAAAGGAGAAGCGCCGACACGCGTTTCGGAAAGGGAACTTATTGGTCCTAAACTCCTTCGTCAGGGCGCAAATAAATCATAGGTTCCAAGTAAATGTTTAATATTCTGGATATTAGGATACCAGATCAGAAATCCAAGAAAATGGTTATGAGGGGGTACACCCCTATTACATAGGAGTAACCAGAATTCAGATCTGTAGGGGACAATGAAACCATAGTTATAAATCACAATAAAGAAATATATAAACATCTCATTTGTACGCATTGCTGAGAAGGGCAGAGAAAAGAATGAAGAGAGTAAAAAGTATCAACAGTGTTCAGAAAACATACCCGAAGGATAGGTCAACAAGTAAAGTGTGCTCAGAAACTAGAATTCGTGTACAGCGTCCAACCTCTCACATGGTCGCGTTACACAGAAATATAAGGAAGAGGAGATAATATCAACGGACCACCTTTACCACACCCAATCGTGAGTCCTTTCTTAAAAAGACTAGAAACCTAAGGGGAGAACACAGCAGCATACTGAATCCAAAACGTACCCCAATATATGGGAAAAGGCACGGGTCACGAGCACCAGATCTTGTAAATTCAGACGTTCAGTAAGGAGAGCAAACAAGCCCACAGATGTAGAGACGTACTGCCTGTATAGTGGGAAATAACAGACCCTTAGATAAAATAAGGACACGATTCCCTGTCTCAAAAGAGAAATTTAGATGTTAACACTTAAGCTACAGGGCATAACATAAAAACCAAGTCGCCTGGGAATCCGGAGCGGAGATGGAAACACCCATATGCCCAAAGTAAGGGTCTACAGCGGTCGAGAGTGAGGCCAATATGTGGATGCTAACATTAAATAAGACACTTACCCCACTACGGAAAGCGTTGATATGCAAATAGTAAAGACCACCGGACCGGTTACAAGGTCAGCTCCACGGGGTCAGAGTCAAGAAAACTACGTCCACTACCGGATCAAATAATTTTAAAGCTGCAAGCGAGAAAAGATATTTAAGAACAAAGATGTAAGTACCCACTAAAGAAATAATATGAAGCCTAAAATAGGCAACAAACGCGGGGACAAAAATAGAGGAACTAGCAACAGACCGGGTGGCGCAGATACACGCCGCCCCGCCTACAACCAAGTAAACTCCAACTCGGTCCCAACGATAAAACCTACCTGGGTATAGCGACAACGGTCCATCATAGGCGAGATAAACGTGCCCAATAATCAGAAACAAACCAAGATTACACTCGGCGTCTTATAGTACGCCCACATCGGCCAATACACAGAACACCTGGTGCAACGCCTAGTGCTAAAAATAGAAGAGGGACTAGTTCATGGATGAGCCAGCGCCATGTTAGAAAGGTCTAGATTCACATATCTCCGTAGAAACGAATAAGACAAAGCATGAAGCGCATACACGGGGAACCAGTCACAATCCGGTCAAGAAATCCAGAAGAGGGTGGGCATGCAAACAGAACCAGACGACCAAATGCATAAGGGGCGTAATGTCTACCACATAAGGTCAGCAAAGTTCATATCCATGGAAACAAAAAAAACTCTAAAGAATGGCATTGCTCCAAGGAATAAACTCATTAAGACCCCTCACGGAGGTTTGCAAAGTATATATCCAATATACCTCCCTCTTGCCCCTAAGGCCATTGATGTTATTGTCTTTGGGATTGTGCACCTTCTCAAGAATGATCCATCTAATATCAGAGAGGGCATGTTGTTTTTCCTGCCAATGTGATACCAGTGGGGCTCCTTTCTTGTTATTTCTGATTGAGGACTTATGTTCACTAAGTCTAACTCTAAATTCCCGGCTAGTTTCACCAACATAGCCTTTGGAGCATGGACATATGATCAAGTATATGACATTTGAGGATCTACAATTGGTCATTTCATGAAAAAAATACTTGTTCTTACCCCACTCCAATTCATTGGAGGTGATAGCTGTACTGCATGCGTGGCAGTTGCCACATTTGTGCATCCCAGTAACGGGATTATCTCCCGTAATAGATCTCTGACTCAGTTTTTCATTCCTATTGAACTTGGAATGTACCAGATGGTTGCGTAGATTCTTATTTCTACGGAATGCAAACACCGGTTTAGGTAGGTTAAGGTTACCATTGCCTCCATTCAAAATATGCCAATTGGAACAGATAATTTTACGAACGTCATTGTTCATATTAGAATACCGAGTCACGCATACCAGTTTGGGATCCATGTCTACTTTCCTGTTCTGTAAAAGTGCAGTCCTGTCGTAGTATTTAGCCCTTTTAAAGGAATCACGGACAAGTCTTGCCGGATATCCACGTGAGAGCAGTTTGGTTTTAAGTTGTTCAGCATGAATATCAAACTCTCGCAAATTCGTACAATTACGGCGCAGCCTCAAGAACTGGCTAAAAGGAATGCCATCCTTTTGGCTGCGCGGGTGAAAACTCTGATACTGTAAGAGTGATTTACGTGCTGTAGGTTTGGTATATAGCGTAACTTCAATACAGCCCTCAATAGCTTGAATCCAGATGTCAAGGAATTTTATTCTATGTTTGCTGGTCTTAGTGCTGAACTTTAAATGTGGGTCACATAGGTTGATCCAAAGGATAAATTCATTAAGTTGTTCTTCTGGGCCCCTCCAAATAAAGAAAACATCATCTATAAATCAATGCCATTTATAGATATTCTCAAAGAACGGGGCCACCTCATTAAAAATGAATCGTTCCTCAAATGTGCCCATAAAGATGTTTGCTACACTCGGTGCGCAGGCCGCGCCCATACTCACTCCGAGTATCTGTTTATAGATAGATTTATTCAATTCAAAATAGTTCTCTTGGAGAACAGTACTCAGACACTCAAGAATGAATAGATTGTCTTCAAAATTATTGTGGTGCTCTAGCGCTTTTTTAACTGCCTCTAAGGCTGCCCTTTGCGGTATATTGGTATATAACGCCTCTATGTCCATAGAGACTAGGATATCAGTATATTCGTTGAAGGCGAGGCCTTCAATCGAATTAATAAGATGACCCGTATTCTTAATATACGCAGGAAGGGCCTCCACCATTGGTCTGAGGAATTTGTCCACGTATTTTGACAATGGTTCTATAACAGAACCAATGGTGGAGACTATAGGTCTGAAAGGGGGATGATCCACACTTTTATGTGTTTTAGGTAGTCCGTAAAGAATCGGTATGTTGGTGTATACAGGGTTAAGGTATTCGAACTCCTGTTGACATATAGTGCCTCGTCCGAGTGCACTTTGGGTGAAACCCAAGATATCATTTCTAATCCTTTTTATTGGGTAACTGTTAAATCTTAGATAGTGTTCAGGGATACTCAGCATAATCTCTATCTGTTGTACATAGTCCGTACTATCAAGAAATACAACTCCCCCTCCTTTATCACACGGTTTGAGTGTAATCTCTTTATTACTTGACAGTTCTTTCAGAGCTATGTATTCATCATAGTTCAAGTTAAAAGTAGGTTTAGGTATATATTTAGTGAGATTCTGAATTTTAGAACTCACAACCCGCGCAAAAATTCCAACCTCAGGGCCAACCTCATCGAGTGTGGGTGTAAAATTCGAGGGCGGGCGGAGTCCAGTACGGTTATTGCTCTGGATTGAATCATGCTGTTCAAAAAACTTTTTCAGTCTGATTTTTCTAAAAAAGATTTGGAGGTCCTTATTGAGTTCAAATCTATTTAGACCAATACTGGGAACAAAGGACAGCCCTCTCGCTAAGAGGTTCTGTATAGGGGTATTTAGTGAGATTTTAGAGAGGTTAAAGATAGGGATAAGATCCATATGCCCCGGGTTATTCATTGTCTCCAATATTGAGGTCTTCTTGCTTGAGGGTAATATTGGTAATTCTCTGGATATTGGTAATGGTGCTCCGTCTGTTGAAACTGACCTCTCCCCTGCTGCCTGAATCTCACTCTCGGGGTATACTGTCGATTCCCTAAAAAACGATTCCCTCTGAAGTTTTGTTGAAAATTAGATCTACCGTAATTCTGGTAAGAATTGGGTCTACTATAGTTACCCCCTCTCGCGGAACTGGGTCCTGCCTCTCCCTCAGAGTCGGAAGATTCAGAGAATGTAAGAATCTTTTTGTTGGACCAGTGTTGGTATTCACCTTGTTGTCCCTGATCACTCGCGGTATTATAATATTGTGCTCCGAGGTACGGATATATTTTTTCCTCTGAGAAATATCTTTTTTTAATTTTTCTGCCTTTTTTTTAACCAGGTAATCGTTAAAGGAGGCCAATTCCAAGTTAACTTCTTCAAGTTTCTTAACGGCCTCCTCCAAAGAGTTGTTCTTAGTTAGTGTGTTTTCTATTTCTGAAATTTCCTTGAGCAATGACTCTACCACCTCGCGAGCTGTTTCAATAATCAGGATCATAAGATCCCTCGAACACCGGTTCGCAATAAGTGACCACTTTTCCGGAAATGTCCTAATTTCCACGAATAGTCCAGGGATATTCCTTATTCTCAGGCCATTTGGGATCACTGGGATCGTGGTATCAGCTCCATAGACATCTCCATCACCTCCACTTCCTGCACCATGACTCCTATTCTCCTGCAGCTCCCTGTGTTAAGGCATCGAGCTCTTCTTCAAACGTCTTACAAACTAGAAGACAAGGCTGCACACTGATCCTTCTAACAGTGTTAGTCAAGACTGACTGATCAACACCTTCAAGACCATAGATATTTTCTCCTGGCCATCCACTGTGATTTCTTCCAGCGCTTCATTTGTTTTCACGCTACAGACACTTATTGAGAACTTGACACTTCAACTGTAATAGTGCAAGAACTAAAGACACTATGCCCGTGTTTCTCTGATGAACACTTGTGACACTAAAGTCAAAGTATGGTTCATGTATAATGAGGTCTCTTAGTTCACAAATGGTAACTGCCTCCTCCTGTTATTGCCAGGGTATTACATCTTCAGGAAAACTACAGGTCTTGGTCTAGTGCATATCAATCTTACAAACTCTGATGGTCTTGGAAGTGCCAAATCCTGTTACACAGTGTTGCTTGCACGGCTGCTGAGCAGATCTAATTTCACAAGTCTCTCTTTTCTTATTTTATCCCATCCCCCTTCACTCTGGGGACAGTGTGTGATTGAGGGTTGTGGTTCCTTGATATGTGCTGTCCTTGGGAGGGATAGGAGGTTCAGCATCAGCACCAGTATCATCTCCGCGGTAGGGACCAGGTGAGTGCATGACATCCCACGCCCCATTCACCGGTACCATGGGAGATCCAGTGGCTGCTTTCCTCATCCTCCTCCCCTTCCCTTTCTTCGCATCTGCCTACTGTTGTATAGCATTTTAGCACCATAGTGTAATTTTCCCGATTCATGCCCTTATAAAGGTATAAATCACCTTGTCCTTATATAGGCATAGAAATCATGACCATATTTAGACATAGCCCATGCAGTCCAAATACAGGCATGGATACTGCCACTAGTTCCGAAAAGCCACAACTATTTCTTGGAAAACTCTGCTTCAGCAGTTAGGGACTTCCCCTTGCTTGAATATTGATTTGTCCAAGAACCTAGGAGTTTTCAAAGAACTGCAACTCTTTGATGTTGTTATTATGTCCACCTTTACGTCAAACTCGGCACCTTCAAGGTATAAATATGTCCACACTTGCCCTAGCAAACACACAGTGGTTTGGAGCAGTTCGACTATCTACTTGCCCGACGCAGCTCGCTACAGCAAGTGACGAAGGAAGCCGACCCTCCGAGCTGACGCACTGAGAGAGACGCTGTCTTTTCTCTTGCCAAGAAATCCAGCTCCAGTGTTTCCAAGCTCCCCTCGCGGGGGTTGGGAAATCGAGTCCGGAGACAAAGAGATACCAGACCTCCTTCATTCTAACCCAAGGTACAGAGCTGATTAGACCCTAAGAGAAATCTTGGATAGATTCTTGCCAAAAGAATATCAAACTTATGTTACACCACACCTACTCCTTCCCTCGTACTAGACTTAGGTTAGGTACATCGGGGTAGGCGTATTTGAGAAGCACCAGTAGAGTACTTTTAGTCTTTATTTATATATGTATGTATTTTAGGGCTTAGAAACCATACCATGCTTTTACAGTATTATTTTATAACACTCTTCTTGCTGTATGCTTTATACTTTACAGCCAGTATTACGATTGTAGCAGTTTATTCCTTCTGCATGAGAAAGAAGACTGTTTAATAAATACTTTTATTGAAAATGTCCGTCTCTCTATTTCTCTGCACCTCTGGTGAAACGAAGCATGCATGAAGGACTGAGTGAAATATCTATCTATTCTTTCCACGACTCTGAAGATACGTTTTATCTTGGGGAAACAAAGTTGTCATGTTTATGCGGTTGTCAGAAACTGATCCCTTCTTGTTTATTCGAGAAAGTTTCCAGTGACATCTGAGCTAGCTGGCACTCACAATTAAGTCTAATAGATTCGATAGAGACCTAGTCGACCTAAGTCCTATGTCACATCTATAGGATATATTATTCTAATGCGCAGAGCCTATTGGGAATATAGGAACTACACTACATTGTGCCCAGCATTTGGTAAGGCACTAATTAAACGCTCGATGCTAGAGTAACTCAGTCGTGCTTTTCACAGAGAACCCTTTTTCCCGTAAAATACTCCAATAGACGTCTGGAGTGGGTTAAAGGATAAAATATCCGCCATTACTGAGTAGGACGAAAATCCTATGTATTAGTTTCTGGTTTTGTTCAACGTTGAAGGAAACAGTGTTCCAAAATATTGTGCACCTTATCTTTTTTTCCTTGAAACTTGCTCTGCAAAACTTTGAATCAAAAAAATGTCAAATAGTGATAAAGAAAACGGTGGAGATGCAGTAAATGCAAACCAACCAGGTTTAAACCTTACAGGTTTCCAAGAATCATTCTGGAAAACGTACGGAAAACCATCGCTATAAAGCTTATACAAAATGGCCTATCATCAAGAGGTGGTAGGGTCATTTTTGTCATAGGGGCACATGAATATCGGCAGACAGAGGTATTCTATTCATGGATTATCTTCCCTGAAGCAAATCTAAGAACACATGTGTTCCACTTCTTCAAGACAAAGGAACCTCCAGCAGAATACACTCCTTTTGAGGATGTTGAAATTCCATTAACATATCAATAGCATGCGCCCAGGTTTAAAGGCACCCTACAACATCAAAAGAACATTACCAAGCTCAGTCCACTAGGTAGACCAGGAGCAACATGGCCGGTACTAGCCAGCTGTACACCACATCCTTGCATTGAAAGAATGTCAAGTGAAGAACTATTCACTCAGCTAAAACAAGCAATTAAAATACATAGACAATTGGTTCAATATGTCATTCGGACTCTAACAGTCCAACCTGCTATAAGAATTCCACAGCACACCCCTCATCAGGGGAACACAAACAAAATTCCACCACAGACTATACAATCGGTCATTGGTAAATTACCCACAAAAAGGGAACACATTCCATTCTGGTTAGCTCAAAAAATTACTCAAATCGAGGCAGTTTTTTCCCGATAGTACACCTCATGAGAAACACAGGATTCTAACAATCTGTTTACCAATGGGGATCGCACCACACCTGGAGGACTGTGACACTGGGGTACAGTCTATGCTGAAATCTACACAAAAACACATGGTGTTCCATCCATAGCGGTAATACCAGACGTCCTGAAACAGATTCAATATGAATACGGGGCAGAGCCTGCTTTAAATCTCGGTATGAAGTTACTGAAGGATTTCAAACATGTCTCAGCTATAATATTAGCTAATATTAAAGGATAAGCAGCCTCCGTGGCAATCCACCAACAACTAAAAGAACTTGATGTAACTGAGCAACCGTATGAACTGTGCAGAATAATAGAAAAATCTTATGAAGAACTAGGTAGAGATAGTTTTGGTGGGAAACCAATGAAGCCCATACTAACAGAATATCCTGAAAAAGTTTTTATTAAAAACACACTCACTACTCCTAAAAAGAAGTAAGAAAATACTAGACAGACACTTCTTAAAGAGTAGCGTTCTCAATCCAGAGGTAGGTCTCCTCAAAAGGAGCCCTCTGATAAAAGGTATAACCTCAGAAACAGGGATAATTTGAGAAAACCTGATAGATATGAAGATACTGATACATGTTCCTCTCGTACCTTTCAGACTTCCAAACAGAAATCGGAAAGGAGAGGAATCTCCTCACCATAAGACCCAGTTAAAAAAATCAACCTACTGCTCAGAGGCAGTATCCAGTTAAGCAAGAAGCTAAAAAAAAAGGTCAGAGAGATCTTAGATCAACTTGAATACCAAGGGGTGATTGAAACATGCACCTCATCTATGAACAATCCTTTGTTTCCTGTCTCCAAACCAGTCAATACATATCGTCTGGTTTTAGACTACAGACATTTAAATTTTTGTTGCAAAACCTTTGTAGTACAAAATGCACACAGTGCAGCACTGATGAATAACATTGTGCACAAAAAATATAAAACGACATTAGATATTTCTAAAGGTTTCTTCTGTCAAAACATTGCACCTGAAAGCAGGTACTTGACCGGTTTCTCAATTATGAGGACACAGGGTCACTTCTGTCGTCTCCCCCAGGGATTCAAGAATAGTGCAGGGTTATTTTCAGCCAGAGTAGCAGTTACTACAAACGTATGATGATAAGGCATTATCTTATGTCGATGACATCTATCTAACAGACGATGACTTGGACAGGCACTTGAACAGGGTGAACACCATAATACTTGAATTCGCCTCTGAAGGTTACAAATTCAACTTAAAAAAATCAAGAATTGCCCATCTCAACGTTCTATTCTTAGGATATGAACTTTCAAGTGAAGGCAAAAGCCTGGCAGCGAACTTTTTAGAAAAGTGTACGCTGCTCCAACCTCCAGAAACACTGAAAAACTTACAGTCAATTCTAGGTTTCTTGAATTTCGGAAGATCTTACATTCATTCAGAAAGGGTTAAACCTCTCTACAAACTAATCAACCTGATTTCAAATCATGTAATTGGACTCAAAAACACACAGAAATTTTGCCTTCAGTGCAAACAGACATGTTAGCAACAACCCATTTACAGACACGCGTAAAAGTACGCAACCTTGTAATCCGAATCATCCCAGGGAGATGCGGATTCACTTACTTAACCTTTAATGAAGGTGAAAAAGTACCAATAGCTTATAAATCACACTTGCACACACAAGCTGATATGAAATTCACTTCAACAGAAAAAATTCTGACAGCGGTTCAAACTGCAGTAGCAAAAGAGAGAGCTCTGGCACAGGGAAAATGCATAATGGTCATTACACCTGTACCTGCCTTAGAGGCAGTGACAAAAGCGAGAATTCCTAATGCAAAAGCTTTACATCCGAGATGGATACAATGGGTTGGTTCTCTTGCTGCAACAGACGTTGAATATGTTCTTGACCCTTACTTGAAAAATCAAGAATTTCTACAATACGAACAAGAATGTCCTCTGACCAATGAGATTCTGCCTCTAGAACATTACGGATGTATAATTTATAAAGACGGATCAGCACAGCCCGCAATTGGGGGTAAACAAGCTTATAGTGCTGAGTGCGCGATTGTTAAAGGTCGCCGGCGCAATGGTAAATGCCGATCTATGGTCACAAAAACTCAATCTCTAGGAGACTGAACTACAAGCTTTCAAGATGGCGCTGGAAAATGCCAATCGCGAATTCCCCACACTCATAGTGTGCGATTCGTATCACTGCGTCCAATCTTACAAGGAATTCTTGCAGAACTGGGTTCAAAACGGTTTCAAAGATGCAAAAGGTGGCACAATGAAGCATAAAATGCTTTGGGAACAAGTAGTTCAATTACAGGAAGAACTACAAAAGACTCATGTGATCCATACACTGAGTCATCAGCGTGATGGCATTCACGTTGCAGGGAATTCATTGTCTGATGAAGACGCAAAGGCAGCTGTACAAACGGCTTCCGTAGCTGCAGTCGCTCAATCAAAAACAAAAATAGACAGCGAAATAATGCAAGCTGTCACTGCTTCAATAAAAGACAGTAAAACACTTCCAAAAGTCTTTCCACTCAAGTACTCATATATAACTGATGAAAATAATGTTCCTTGTGCTCGAATCCCTGGAGTGGGGGATAGAGTAATTCCAAACATGGAACGTAGATTAGGACTAATCTTATCAGCACATGAAGGACTTGCCTCCGCACACTCAGGTGTTTCCGCCACAGTGTCCTTATTAAAACAAAGATACTGGTGGCCGCGCATGAGGAAACAGACCCGAAACTATGTTTTGGAATGTGAAATCTGCCAGAAAATGAAAGTTTCAACTGTGAAACGCCCGGCGCAGACGCCCCTTCTAATTTCAGATAAACCATTAGCATGTGTTTACCTGGACCACTGTGGTCCCTTACAAAGGGATGGTAACTATAAATATATCAAGGTCGCAGTGGATTCATGCACAAGATTCATTTGAATATGGCCTCAAGGCTCGGCTGACGCCCGAACTGTTATAAAAGATCTGCGAGTCTAGATCGGCACGTACGCAATCGGCACGCTACATTCTGACCAGGGTCCTGCGTTTAGCTCCTGAGCTTACAAGGAGGCCATGGCCAATCTGGGCATTGAATTGCGGTACTCAAGTCCATTCCATCCTGAGGGAAATTCGGTATTGGAAAGAAAAAAACGGGACATAAGGCAATTTATAACAGCTAGGGTATTAGGCTTGGGTGACGGGTGGGTCAAACATCTAATAAGTGTCCAACAAAGTCTTAACAATCTGCCAAGAAATTCTCTGGGTGGAATCACTCCATATGAAATTCTTTTTGGTACTAAAATGATTGTTGAAGACCTCGATCGTCATACTTCAGAGGTAGAACAAAAACCCTTTATTATCAAAGACCGTTTGGCTGTTTTACAAGACTTAAATGAAACAAGAAGAAGTCTAAGCAACACATTACAGAAGCCAACGACCACTGAAGAAAAACCATCTGTCCCAGCAAGACATGTCCTTATTCCAAAGATTGGGAATCTGGTCAGAGAAAAAATAGCGGATAAGAAGGAATTTGGGCCTTCTCTCAGAAAACCAGTGCCTGTGCTAGCAATCCATGGATCAAGAACAGTATTACTGCCGCCCCTTGCTGGAAGAAAGGAGAATCAATTTGTGTCCATCGACCTGGTAAAACCACATCATGTGGCCGATAATAAGTAGTAGGCCCAGTGGACTCCAAAGGTGTAGCAAACGACCAAATCTCGCTACTATCCAAGAGGTTCAAACTGAGAGACCCATCACCTTTGAAGAATCTGCAGTAGGAAAAGAAGGACTATGCAACAAAGCCATGGAACTTGTGCTTCTTGAAACCCAAATAACAGTTTATCAAGAAACTGCCGTCTATAATAATGTAGCATCTGACTATACTAATATGTCAAGGGACCAAGCAGCTCCAGCGATTTCAAATAATCCGGATGTAATACCAACAATTGACAGTACTGCCTCGGGTTATTTCATCAATTTTGATACATTTTCTGAGGATCCCAGTGAGCCCGAAACAACGCTAGCAAATAAAACTTTCAAGGAACAAGTAACAGAACTTCGTCACCAGCTTGCAAATACATATCTGGTTTTACCATGGGTTTAATTTTGGATTGTGTTAGGTGTACTTTTTCTCCAACTATGGCTCATTCTCGTTTTAAGTTTGGGAAAGCTGATAGATGGAAAATATAGTAAAATGCACGCAGCAAGTAAAAACATCAACTTGCTCTTGAAGCCACACAAATCATCTCATTGTGAACAAAGAGACCTGTCATCAGTGAGCATCACAGCCGTTCCTCTACCTGGTGGTATAGCATGGGACACAACTGATTATGACATTTATGGTCCTGTAGAGCTGTCGAAGATTCCACACCAATTTAAGGTTTCCTTGAATGACTTTGTTTCACCCAGCACATTTTCTGATGATATGGGACTTTGACACTGTTAATATCTTTTTTCATTTTTTTACTCCTCATCTTACTGTGTCAAGTCTTTGTGGAACTTTTACAGCCGTACTCTCTACTTGTGGACCACTTGGCTGACTACGCTTCTCTTGGGTTGCCTGACCTCCTCCCCTTTAGTACCGGGGACATGGTGTAATCATTGGAGCGACTGGATCATTCTTAGGTTCCTTCCCTACCTCATTAGAGGGTGCCAGATGTTAGACGGCTTATCCTCTGCCCTCTCGTATTCCAGCCGAGCCATAATAAATTATGCTTTTAACCAGTCCTCACTTCTCGGGGGGAGGTGATCTTTCCATCTCCTACATTTTTCCCTCCTTGCCAGTAGGATCAAGTAGAGTAAAAGCCCTTTTTCCTGCCATGTGGCTGTCTGATAAAATAGACCATCATCCCCAAATATAACCAGAGAGGGGTTAATTTTAACCCTGGTGCTAAAAAGTCCTGACAGTGTCAGTCCCACCTCCTTCCAGTATGATTCCAACTCTTTACGTTAAAAAAACATATGAATGTTATCTGCCATACTTTCCTGACACCTCGGGCATTTTGGTGGTGGAACGGGGGCAAATTTCCCTATTTTATAGGGGGTATAGTGGAGCCAATTGACCACGAAAAAATGATTCTTTTTCAGACAGGCAGGCTTTATGTTTTATATAATATCTTCAAAGATGGTTCAAGCATACCCTCTGCCTGCGGTGCCATGGAGGAATTGTTCCATACTTCCTCTGCCGGGGGTATCCCAGAGTCTTCACCCTTTAATAGGTGTTGGTACCATACCAAGATTTCTTTTGTTATGGGTGTGGGGGATTGGCTGAGCCTTTCTAATTCCTCATTAGTTTTCATCTACCCCCTTTCCGCTGTATGCCAGGACACCAATTGAAGATATTTAAACCTTGATAAGTCTGTGCCTACCTTCGCCCTCAAGTACTCCCATGGGTGTATCCCTTCCTCATCCATTAACTCTTTCCATTTTGTGATCCCAGCTCTTTTAATAGGTATTGCCAGGGCATCTTTCAGGCAGTCCGGGGTACCGGTTGAATCCCAAACTGGAGCTAAATCTGAGTAGTACCCAATCCCACTGCTTACCCTTACCCTGTACCATATCTCTAAGGCACTTTTTAATATCTTCAAACAAACTCGCTTGAAGAATCTCAGAGATCCAAATTTATACATAAAGGCGTTATTTCCCCCTTCTACTCCTACCATCTCTCCCAGCAATTTGCCCCAGGATGAGTCATCCGGCTTAGTAAGTAGCATGCGTAAGCTCTTAAACTGAAAAGCCACAGCATATAAGCTAATATCAGGGAGAGCTAACCCACCTTTTAACAATCTTCTTCTAAGTTTCTTCCAGGTCAGGCGCACCCCTTTGTCGCCCCACACAAAACTACCAATTTTGCTCTGTATCTTTTTTATGTCTTTCATGGGGAATGTTAGCGGTATTGTAGAAAACAAGTATAAAAGCTTGGGGGGAATAACCATTTTTACTAAATTCACTTTCCCATAGATGGACAATGGGAGGTTCTTCCATCTGCTAAACAAACGGTCTATTTCCCTAGTTGTTCTGTCCAAATTTATCTTTGACGATCCAATTCCCTTACAATATATATTCCCAGATATCTAAATTCCAGACTCTCTGTGCCAGACCATTGATCCATGTTCCAACACATGACCTCAGTCTTGGATCTGTTCACCTCAATTCCTGATAATACCCCGAACTCTGCTGTCAATTCCTCAATCCGAGGAATAGCTGTACCTGGGTCTCTCGTGTATAAAATCAGGTCATCCGTGTAAAGGGCCAGCTTAGAGCTATACTGGCCTGACTGCAATGGAGTTATTAAGGAATCAAGCCTGATTGCCTGAGCCAGGGGTTCAATATATAAATTGAACAGCAATGGAGAGATGGGGCACCCCTGTCTGGTTCCTTGCTGAATGTTAAAGGCTGGTGTTAGTGTGCCATTTAAAAGAATCCTTGCAGATGCACCTTTATAACAGTTCTTTAGATTATAAATAAATACTGGCCCAAACCCTATTATTTCCAGGACTTCCCAAGGTATTTCCAGCAGACTTTATCGAATGCCTTGGCCGCGTACAAAGCTACCACGGCCAAGGGATCCAATTTTCCCACTGCTAGATCTATATTCCCCAGCAGAAGGCGTGTTTGGTCTTCAATATGCCTACCAGCCACGAAGCCCTTCTGATCTTCATGTATTAATTTAGGTGTTAGTTTAGCCAATCTCCCCGCCAATATGCCCACAAAGATTTTATATTCTGTGTTTAGCAGGGAGATTGGTCTATATGAGTCTGCTCTTTGGGGGTCCTTCCCGGACTTCAAAATCGAAACAATGATAGCTTCCTTCCATGAGTTGGGGACACTACCCGTAGGTGAATATACAGAATTAAAAATGATTTCCAAGACAGGGCATAATTCATCCATTAAGGGCTCGATTCCGATCCGGTAAAAAAATCCACTGTACGATTCGTATTCGTAGCCCTTTCCGTATGAATCGTACCCGTCCGTCCGAGTCGCGTAGTACGATCCGCATTCCGTGAATCCGTCCGAATCGTCGCGATCCGTTCGTATTGCAAGGCTGAGACTGTGAACCGTACGACTCGTACACACGCCGTACGACCCGACGAGTACGATCCGGACCGGGGAATCAGGACGCGATTAGTATGGTCCACGTCAGGTAAGGGCGATTCGTGTGGAAAAGCGCACAATTACATACACCCCGTACAGCGCGTACCCCCCCATGATTGCAGGGGTACGGTACATACCCCTGCGATCATGGGGTGTACGAGCCGTACCCCCATTGTACGATCGGTGTACGATCGGTGTACGATCGGTGTACGAGCCGTACCCCATGTACGATCGGTGTACGAGCCGTACCCCATGTACGATCGGTGTACGAGCCGTACCCCATGTACGATCGGTGTACGAGCCGTACCCCATGTACGATCGGTGTACGATCGGTGTACGAGCCGTACCCCATGTACGATCGGTATACGAGCCGTACCCCCATCGTACATAGGGTACGGCTCGTACACCGATCGTACACCGATCGTACAATGGGGGTACGGCTTGTACACCGATCGTACACCGATCGTACAATGGGGGTACGGCTCGTACACAGATCGTACAATGGGGGTACGGCTCGTACACCCCATGCGTACCCCTGCGATCATGGGGGGTACGCACCGTACCCGGGGGGGCCGTTCCGTACCTGTTTTGGCACGAACTCTGCTTTTACGGCTGTTTTCAGCTCCCGTAGAAAAAGGGTCGTACGGTGCGTACCCGACACGTATCGTACTTGCTGGGTCGTAAAAACCAGCCGCGAACCGTACAGATGTCGCGTACAGCAGGTTCCGAGGGAGAATCGTACGGAGATTAGAGTCGTACGGTGTCTTGTACGACTCGTACGGAGTACGGCTCCTGGTACGAATCGTACTTCGTCGTACGTACGGGGGACATTGCAGGGTACGATTCGTATGGGAAAAACGTTCTGAGCGGCTATTCGGAGCAGTTTTTCCCGAATCGGAATCGACCCCTATGTGTTTATATACTTCGCTAGGAAGAGCATCTGTGCCAGCAGCTTTTTTATTTTTTAATTTCTTTATCTGTGCTGCTATCTCTTCTATGGTGATGGGGGCATCCAAACTATTTCTACCCTCTTTGGATAGTTTTGGCAGAATTATTGGACCATTTGAATATGTTGTTGTCAATGTCAAGATTGATCCTTAAACATAATGTTTTCCTATTTGGCAAGGACTGGTACCAGCAACAATGTGGAGTGGCGATGGGATCCAGGTTTGCTCCGTCTCTAGCCTGCCTTTTTATGGGCGGATTCGAGGCGGAGCATATTTGGGGACCTTCTGGGTCAAGGTGGCAGGAATTTATTGTTTATTTTGGCAGATACATAGACGATTGTTTCATAATTTGGACAGGTTCGGATGTGGAACTAAAAAACTTTTTTGATTATATGAACAACAACAAGTATAACATGTCTTTTACTATGTGTTCAAACAAAGAGAGAATTGTATTTCTCGACATTGAACTGTTTGTTGAAGAGGGAAAAATCAACAGTGTGTTACACAGGAAAAGCACTGCGTGTAACTCGACGCTTTTTGCTACAAGTGCTCATCCCAAGTCTCAGAAACATGCAATACCATATGGGGAATTATACAGAGCACGAAGGAATTGTAGTAAGGATGATGATTTTTTGCTCTGTGCACGTGATATGGAATCCAGATTTTTGGCTAGGGGATATGACCATGATATCATTAAAAAAGCCAGGGATAGATCTTCTAAACTAAACAGGAAAGACACCTTAAAATCAAAAATAAGAAATACAGACAGTGTACAACCAATACGTCTGGTGACTAATTATCATCCATGGTCTTACAGAATATACAACATATTGAAAAAACATTGGCACCTGTTAACATCAGATCAGACGATTAGCCAATATATTACTAAATATCCCTGTGTCACATATCATAAAGGCACCACATTAAGGGGACTTATTAGTCCTAGCTATCCGACGACCAAGAGAAGGGATCGAAATTGGTCGAGTAACTTGAACTGTGGTTCCTTCAAATGTGGTAGATGTAGTAGGTGTAGACTAGCTGAACAGGGTATTAAGGAATTCCAATATAATAATTCACCAGTCTATAAAATTTACAAACATATTGACTGTGGTACCAAGTATGTTGTCTGTGTTATCAAATGCAGATGCTCTAAAATTTACGTAGGCAGTACAATAAGATGCCTCAGGGAACGTATAGCTGAGCACTTCAGAGCATTAAAAAATGTTGATGGGCGTTATCCTTTGGCGACTCATGCATGCGAATGCCCTACCCAGTGAAGTAGTAAATCATTTTCCTTTCACGGTATAGAAAGTATACCGAGTGATGTCAGAGGAGGAAATAGAGAATTACGCCTAAGACAATGTGAATCACGTTGGATACTTAAATTACGTGCAGTTGAGCAGGGCATAAACATTGATTCAGAATTACAATATTTTTTGGGAAGATGATCAGTCCCAATGTATTTCTCTTCAGTTCTAACTGTGAAAAAAGCTTGCATGAAGAGTTATAGGAGATCAATGTCTTGCCTTTTCTGTTTAGAAAAAAGATTCAAATATGTATATGTTATTTTCAAATCTCAAAATATGTGCAATGATAATTTCTGTGGTCAAGATTACCTTATATTTAGCATAAATAATAATGTATATGAGATGTAGAGGTACAATACACTGTTATATAATTTTCTGTCTACCTTACTCAAACTCTTTCACCCACTTTGGATAAGGGATTTTCTTCGTTTTTTACCTTTGTTTTTCTTCCCATCTCGTCACCTCCTTCATTGTCTGACTAAAACCTATCTTCAGATTTTAATAATTTTTACTATTTTGTAGTCAAGTATTCAACCTAAAACGAGCAATCTGACTGGTATATGGGTAAAGATAATTAAATATAACAGAGCTATTTGTTCTGTATTTAGGTTAAGGTATTTTTAATACAATAGCACGATAAGTAAAGTGATATACATCATTACCTAGTTATACAACTGAAATCAGACCATCACAATATGGTGCCTGTGGTATCTAGCAATCGGCCTGTTCATTTCGGCCTTGTGGCTAATATGTTTCGATATAAACTTATCTTCGGTTTTATGTTATTAACAATATACTGCATTATGAATGAATTGCAGTGATCTTTAAAACGTAATAATGACTTTTATCACTATCTCTGTGTATTATTAGAATCGTCCGTTTTATACAAAATACTGACTGTATCGTCTGCCAATGCTAACTAAGTCCGTTTTCGATATCTCCTAAGTTCCGAAATAAATAACTTATCCAACATGGCGCTGGCGTTACACGTCGCATTGGAAAGAGGACCGGGTACACACGTTTGCTCTGGAACCCGAGGTGAGTGCCAAGAGCGGGTTGTCGTGGGTTACTGACATAGACAATATCGGGGAACTATCCACACTACCCATCATGGCGATAATGCCTTAAGGATAGAACCCGCCAATGTGACGGAACGCGTGGCTGTCAGGGGTACAATCCGCATTACTTGATATGGCGAGAATGACATAATGATACGACTCGCCAGTTTAATTGTTTGCATGGTTGCTGGGTGTGCTCGGGTCGGCTTTTAAACTAGTAGGTTGCAAAGTAT
This sequence comes from Lissotriton vulgaris, assembly GCF_964263255.1. NCBI lineage: Eukaryota > Metazoa > Chordata > Amphibia > Caudata > Salamandridae > Lissotriton > Lissotriton vulgaris. The sequence continues at coordinate 40,321 of NW_028253647.1, read as the reverse complement.
TCTATTGACACAGGTAATGCTCGTACAATTGTGGTTATTTTTTACACCATCTGAGACAACGTTAATGTCGTAATAATCCAAGTCACCAGTTTGACATGGAATGTCTATAGTATTTAATACAAATAGTTGTATAAATATAGGATTCGTTATTTGGTATAGTCACAGACTTTTTTGCTCGGTTTCACTTTTTCAGATATTATATGATGGTTCTACAGAGGGAAGGCCAATATTGCCTGGTGTAACTGTATATTAAGGAAGACAGTGATTATTGGGAGAGTTGTAATACCAACTGAATGGTAAGAGAGTACAATTATGAAACTGAATTAGTGATTGTCGCAGAACTGAGTACTTAAAATGATATATAAATATGAGTGACCTGGATTGTGTTTTTTTTAATTCTTTTATAGAGAATTATACGATATAGGTTCTTGTTATAAGTCTGAGTCCATGACATTAAGAGTGAGAACAATTTCTAGGGTGAGGTAATGCTTATCTTATGAGAGATATCGGTATTCAACACTTGTTTTTTAACACACAGCGAAATCTTTTTTCTAGCTATTTCACTATTTACACCTAATGACCTGACTATGACTGTTGATTTTAGGGTGATTCCCTCTCTTTGGTGTATTGTGACTCTCTTTTTCCTTATCACAGTGCGTCCTTTATAATGGCGCTCTTTGGTTTTTTTTCTTGGTGGTTGTGGATATCCTTTTCCTACTCATTTTTTCACTTTTTCTTTGGAATGACCTTTGTATTTGGTTAGCACTTCTTCATTACCCCTTGGTGGAGGTATTTTGTGTTTAAACTTAGTTCCCCAATCTTCTCTTTTTTTGGGGAATATAACTGGGTACAAATCTATTGTTACAGCCCTGAAGAAGTCATTGGGTGATGTCCCTTGACGAAACACATGTTGGCGTTTGGCTGTTGTGTATCAAGACTGTACTGCTGTATCCACAAGTCTTCATGAACATCTATGGACTGAGAAAATAAAAATAAGGACTTTTCACAATTTGGATGCACAGATATGGACATTGATTTTTTTAAATAGATATCATCTGCAATACTTACAGATACGTGGATTTGTTTGTGCTCAGGGAATCCTTTATGTTTGTTCTTCTGTGACAACAATTACTTCTGTCTTCTGACAGCTGTGGGTGGTAGCTGTCTTTGGTTCCCTTGATGCCACACTAAAATAATTTCTCTCACATTGTATGCTGCTTGGGCTATGCGCTGGTAATACCTCACCACCTTTCTTTTCTAACCCAGATCCAAGATATGTCCAGAGACAACATTCAGGGATAATAACAACATACAGTGTGGGAAAACTGTGCCTTGAGTGGCTACAAAGATCCGCACTCCCAGATATAAAAAAACACTTAACTTTACTTAAAGATGGCATTGATTTGAGAGACTTCTTACTAGGACCTTGTAAACCACGTCATAAACGTTTTATATATGCTGGTATTTATGCTGCTTATAATATAGCATGGAAAGTCAAACAAATGGAAACTGCAGAACGAATACGAGAAATTGATTGTGTTAATTTAGAGAAAGCTCTCTCTGTAGTTGACAATGGGTTAACGACTCTGTCATCCAGAATGTATTCTTTGGACAGCATTGTATCCTCTGCCATAGACATAATGGAACAGGACTTGCTCATGTTACAACATGGACAGTCTCAATTGTGTTCTATAATACTGCTAGGCTGGACGTTACAAAATCTTTATTCAGGCTATGTGCCTCTGCGTACAATCAACCACACGTCATTGTTTACTGGGTTTAACCTTACAGATAAACAAATCTCTTTGGCACAAAGGGGAGCAGACTATACGGTGCTGAGCATAGAAAAACTGGAGAGATTACCATTAACCCTTTCTGAGAAACCAGCCATGGAATGGATAATACATGGCACCATCACGATGCCAGTGACGATTTTCCAGTTTCAGTATTGCTTGAAACACATACCAGCAGGCCTCTATGAAAGTTTGGGTAAAGAATACATAACGTCGACCTGGGATTTACCATACACACACAAATGTTGTAGTGGGGAAAAGGAGGTATTTCTTAGTGGTAAAAATTGCAAAAGCATACTGAGCGGTACACTTTTATGTCAGGGTATTAATTTACATGGAGCATGCGATGGTTCTTCGACCAACTTATCCTGCCACCTGCAAGGTTCTCCGGAAGCAGTGATAGATCCAATTTTTAGTCAGCTATCCAATGGGAGATACATAATGTTGAATGATCACAGCTGTTGTGGAATGATGCCAGGAATAGCCTATCTCGTTAGTGTGTCAGCCAGGGTCACTTGCTGTATGCAAGTATTGTTTCCTAAAACTAAGACAGACAGGGAGTCGCCTCTATGACCTTCACTGAACATCTCTTCTATACGGATTGATACTTTGAGCAGAATGAAAGCCATTCTTTTACAAAAAACTGTGCCACTGACCCCGTCCAAAGAGACGTATGATCTGCAAGTTGCAAGGTCCTCTGCAGAGATGCATGCCCTATTATCAACAAACTGCCCCATACATTTCACGGAAATGTTAGGTCGTATCTTAAACATGTCTGATACCAGTGGTATTGTACATGTATTTAAGACGATTTTTTCGGGACTGTTAGCATCCTTTGAAGCAGTCCTAGGCATTTTTCCAAACTTCGTGCACTCTGTGTTCGGCGGCCTGCCTCTCATGTTGGGACTCGTAGCAGGGATACTATTTTTGTTCCTTCTGCTCCGATATAGCAAGTCCAGTCACTAGCGATACTCAGATTACCATGGAGAACACTCTTCTGACTATGCAGTATTGTGAGTGCATAACACAGATTCTTGTCTTGGCTCGTTTGAGAAATCTGAATACCACGTGGTTCCTATCGTTCAGACCAATCTGACAAGATTGCATCATTCCTGTGCTACAATGCCTGCTTTGTGGAGAGGAATGCGTGTTGGATATTTGTCTGATACTACCATCAGCGCTGCAAACGGATGTTGACGCTTTGCTTGGTTCGGTAATGGCTCATGCATTGTGTTGTCCCCAGCGGCTACCAATCCTGATGACGGCATTCATTGAGGTCTCACCAGCAATTCCACTTCAAGGTGAGATACGTGGACCAACAGGCACACAGGTACCATCTACTGCGAACATTGCTAATGTGACTGACGTTGACAGAGATGCTCTCATCTGTGTACGATTGATCTACTTAATGAAGTGGTTCAACTTTCACCTACTGTGGTAGACAATTTCTTTGCCAGCTTAGAAGAATTAATGTTTTCTCCTGACAATGAGAATAACTTTTGAAAGTGGCACACAGCGTTCTATCAACTTTGAATTTGACCTTCGTTTTTCAGAGCAAAAACTTCTACGATTTGATTTGACTTTTTAAAAAACTGAACTTTGGTACAAAGTAATCTGCTTAAAGTAGAACTATTCTTAGACAATAAGAATTCTTTGAAAACTTTCTAGAAACAATATTGACCTTATCCACAAACCAAACCAGTTATCTACTATGGGATGGTTTTGACCTTTTTTCTTCTGTATTTGAGAGCCATTTCATAAATGTCATTTTCATGAATCATTCAGTTAGCATTACCAATATCATAGTGCATGCTTAAAATGAAATCATTGGTTACAAATTTGTAAAGTACGAATGCTCATTTTTTGTGTACAACCATTTCAAATTCATTTTTATGCATTTTTGGGTGGGATTGTAAACACATGCTTTAGATATGTTTTAGTGCTTGAATTTAGTAATGTCGAACATAATAAAGTGGAGTGGGTGTTATATAGCATTTTAGGACCCTAGTGTAATTTTCGCGATTCATACCCTTATATAGGTATAAATCACCTTGTCCTTATATAGGCAAAGAAATCATAACCATATTTAGACATAGCCCATGCAGTCCAAATACACGCATGGATACTTCCACTAGTTCTGAAAAGCCACAACGATTTCTTGGAAAACTTGGCTTCAGCAGTTAGGGACTTCCCCTTGCTTGAATATTGATTTGTCCAAGAACTCATGGAGTTTTCAAAAACTGCGACTCTTTGATGATGTCATTATGTCCACCTTTATGTCAAATACGGTACCTCCAAGGTATACACATGCCCACACTTGCCCTAGCAAACACACAGTGGTTTGGAGCAGTTCGACTATCTACTTGCCCGACGCAGCTCGTTACAGCAACAGGCGAAGGAAGCCGACCCTCCAGCTGACGCACTGATAGAGACGCTTTCTTTTCTCTTGCCGAGAAATCCAGCTCCAGTGTTTCCAAGCTCTCCTCGCGGGGTGTTGGAAAATCGAGTCCGGAGACAAAAAGATACCAGACCTCCTTCATTCTAAACCAAGGTACGGAGCTGATTAGACCCTAAGATAAATCTTGGATAGATTCTTGGCAAAAGAATACTAAACTTATACTACACCACACTTACTCCTTCCCTCGTACTAGACTTAGGTTAGGTACATCGGGGTAGGCACATTTGAGATACACCAGTTGAGTACTTTTAGTTGTTATTTATTTATGTATGTATTACATGGCTTAGAAACCATAGCATGCTTTTACAGTATTATTTTATAATACTCTTCTTGCAGTATGCATTATACTTTACAGCCAGTATTACGATTGTAGCAGATAATTTCTTCTGCATGAGAACGAAGACTGTTCAATAAATACTTTTATTGAAAACGCCCGTCTCTCTATTTATCTGCACCTCTGGTGAAACAAAGCATGGAGGAATGACTAAGTGAACTATCTATCTATTGTTTCCACGACTCTGAAGATATGTTTTATCCTGGGGAAACAAAGTTGTCATGTTAGTGCGGTTGTCAGAAACCAATCCCTTCTTGTTTATTCAGGAAAGTTTCTAGTGACCTCTGAGCTAGCTGGTACACAAATAAGTCTAATATATTTGATAGAGACCTAGTCGATTTAAGTCCTATGTCACATCTATAGGATATTTATTCCAATGCGCGGAGCCTATTGGGAATATAGGAACTACACTACACTACACCTTTCTTCTAAGCTCCTGGCTCTCTTGACTCTCCCCTTGGGCCATGGACTGAGTGGTCTCACAGACCCACTCAGGCAATCCCTATATTTGCATGTGAGACTTCCTTCCAAGCAGTGTGCTCCAGATAATTCTCTAGCAACAATCCACGGGCATGAAAGGGATCACAGTTACCTTATGAGAACCTGTGACCACCCCCCACTCGAAGGGAACTAGACCCACTGGGTAGGGGCCCTCACTATGCTATTTGACCCCGGTGAAAGGTATATGGTATCACCCGCTCTAGGGACGCCAGATGACTCCTGACAGTAGTCATACTGGCTCCTGTGTCTCTCACAGCCTCCACCCTCTACCCATTGATGGGCACCCAATGCCTATACTTGGAAGTATTGGCAGGCATGTGGGTCTTAGGTGCCATCTCTCCATCACCCAGGGACACTGAATTAACCTCTACTGTCCCCCCACACTGACTGATACCATCCCCTACCCAAGGCTTACAATGGCCAACCACTGGTTTTTCAGGGATTCTGTTCAGGGGAAACACTATGCTTGGGGCCATAGAACATCAGCATTTAGGGACTGAGTCTCCATGCCACCTCAGTATCTCTGAGTCTGGTTAGCTATGGTGCCTCACTTGCCCTCTTAACGTTTCCAGAGAAACAACTGAGTTTGCACCCCAGAACACAACACACTGGACCCTCTCAAGGTGCGTAGTAACAGGACACACCCTTTCATTCTCTCACTCGAACTTTTTCACAATAAGATAAAAAAGAGACACAAAGGAAGTTATTCATTTTAACTATTGTGCTCTAAGATGCTGTATTTTTGCCACAATTAGACATCAAATATATACCAAAAATATCATTAGCATGGTGAACAGACCATATACCATAAAGAGCCCTGTCTTGTTAGAAAACAGACTAGCCTAACCCCCCCCCACCACTGCAGCTAAACAATTATGTGTTATAGATCTTTTGGGATTAGTGGTGGATCCCGTACCGTAGGACACATAGGTGGATGTAGTAAATCTCAGCTGATGCAACACTCTTGTCTCAAGACCCTTGCTCCGGTGCTCAGTGCATTCACATGCTATGTCTAGATGCTAGTGTCTGACAAGAGAGAATAACAGGGGGCATTGTTGTTTGCCCTGGTCTAGTGTGTTCAGATGAAATCCCAGAAAAATAATAAATTATGAAAACATGTACAGGTTCTGAGTGAAAATACAACATGGCACAATACCAAGACGACTATTTAGTAATTTGTGCAAAATAAAAGCGGCCTATCACATGCAAAATCAGGCAACAATGGGCCATGCAAGAAACACACAGCACCCTCCGGTTGGGCAGGATAATAGTACAATAGAAGATGCTAAATTATACAAAAATAATAATAAGATAAACTCAAAGCATGACTACAAAAATAAAGTTCTGTCACTTTGGAAAAAGAATCCAATGATGGTGCTTCAGAGGAATCCATTGTGTCATTCACCAATTCAATGGCCAAGGACTCCATAAAGGATTCTGGCTCAGCTAAAGTTGATTGAAATATAGCCTGTATTCCATGATCTATATGCTGATGCACATATTTCTTTGAAGGTGAGAGGGTCTAACCTCGCATTGTAGACAAGTGGCTGAAATGCTATGTTTGATTTTTTAAGTTGAGCTTGTAACCAATTTCAGCAAATCTCAATATTATGTGATCGACTATAGCCAAGTGGGGGATTAACTCATTGCCTGTCAGGTAGATGACATCCATATAAGACAGAGCATCAGTGTTTATGTTATGTTTATTTTACACAGTCCATGCTGCAAAAACTCCTACCCTATTCTTATTGCCCACAGGAAGTTGTGCATAGTGCATTGGATAACCCAGCGCCCTAAAGTCGGACCTGTCTCAGGTCTCAAGAGCCACATTGTGACTGAGAAATTGTTGAAAACGTCCAAGATGGTTTTTAATTTTTTACAGACTACATTGTTAATGAGTGCCATACTGTGTGCATTTTGCACAGCAAATGTTCGTGTATGATGATTCAAATGTCTATAATCTAAGAGTATAGAATAAGAATGATCCTATTTCAGAGCAGAAAAAGAGGACTATTCATTTGAGAGACACAGGTGCTTTCACTTCCAGTTTAATTGGATATTGTGGTTATGCCTGTAGTGTGGACTGCATAGGAATACAATGATAAGGAGAGTCCTTATCCCAGCCAACAGGACTGCGATATAATGCAGGGGGCCAATGAAAGGGTCCATTTGGATGCATAAGTTTGTTTGATTTTATCAGGGACAATGTGAGGAGAGAAAGAAAGAATCACAAACTCCCCTTGGGTGGATGTGAGTACAAATGGTGGAGGCCAATTGACCTCCATTAAGAGAATGTCATAAGGCGGAGTTATGTTATCCCAGATTATTGCTTTAAATTTGTGTTTAATGTCACCTTCAATTTGAAAGTCTAAGTGATATAATCTGTCAGGAGGAGCTACGCGTGTATTTGCAGTTTCAACTGTAAAAAATATTTCCGTTGCTTTTGTTGGTAGAAACTCCTGTAGATTCTGATGTACTATGATGACTTCTGCCACACTGTCGAGGAGAGGCACCTGCCCAACTCCTATTCAGGAGGAGGGTCTCACTGTCTGTGGCATATTAAGCAGTTAATGCTGCTACTTTCTTTTATGAAAAAGAGCTTTATATTGAGGAGTTTTGTTCTCTTTCATTATCTTCAAATCAGATGAGCACTGGGTCTCTCTTTTTAGTTTCAGGTACTCTCTCTGTCTGCGGCAGATGGTCCACTTCTGTGGTACTGCTGATCAGACAATTCCTGAAAAGAATGGGTAGAACTTGTTTCAAGAACCTGATACCTTTCTGGATTCTTGATTTTAGTGCAATCACAGAAATGGTACCTTCTCTCAGAGGACCTCGAGGGTAGAGAACCTCCATAAGGTTCACCTTTTTGTTGCTGTTTAGATTTATCCCCTGTTTTTTAGCAAACTCTCCGGGTGGTCTGGCATCCTTGTCAGCACTGTGCTTGCCAAGAGTTGGTACCGAAGGCCTGGTTCCCAAACTATTACTCCCTAAAGATGTATATACATTAGCAATAATGACAGGCAACTCGGCAAGCTGCTGGAGTATTGCAAAAGAGGCTGCTTCACCTGCAATATAAGATAGAATCATTTCGTAGATGATGTGAAAATTACCCATAAATTTCATCCTTAAATTGAGGGCAGTGCCTGTCCCATGTTCATTCTGTATTTGTTTGAGGACGTACTATAGAATGTCCATCAAGAGAATGCCATGACAAAGAGTGTAGATGGTGGCAAAAAAAAGTCCCCCAGGTGTCACAGTCTCCAAGAGTGGGAACCAGTCCAGTGGGTAAGTATAGTTCTAATGATGTGCTTGTTTTGTGGTCACATAAGGGGAAACAAAGCTTCAAGTTGATCGATTTTTTGGGATATCCAAAATAGTACAATTAGTGTGTCTTTTGACCATAGCTGAATGACCATAGCTGAATGAAAAATTACAGGAATAATAACTGGCACTGCAGGCAACTGGGCTTGTCCTTGCAGGTCAAGTCTAGCTAGACCAGCTAATAGCATACACACAATAAATTGCATTAACCGTCTATACAAAGTGACAAGGATATTATACAAACCTTTGCTTTGCACGAGATTTAAATTGAGAAAATCGGGATATGGTGTATACCCGGATTATTCCGGCCAAGTAGCCCCCCTCATTACTGAGAGGGCCCACATGAACTGGTCCAGGAACATGGGGAAGGGTGCCAATAAACCAAGGCTGGTGTTCCCATGCCATAAGGAATTTCAGTTGGTGTACAAGTTCGATATGCAGCAGGTGGTGTAGTGTATGTCTGAAAAGTATAAGTGTTAGCATCCACAGATGCAAAAGTGTTCCAAGAACAAATGACCTCAAAGTGGAACGCTGTGTCTGCTTCTATTAAAAAAATTACAGGAGCTCCCGCATTAGGTATTCCATGTTGTTTCAAATGCATATAGACTGCAGTTGCACGATTATTAACTAATACAGGATTCAAAGCATAGCACAAAGAGGGTATATAATCTTTTAATATTCAAGCTTGAAAAACCAACATATAAACCGTGGAAGGTAAATCCTTAACACCACGGATGTCTCAGGTAAAAGGTGTGAGGGCATTGTGGACATACACAAGCACTACTCAGGGTTCCTCCGCTAATAAGTACCTGAACAGAACATTGGTGGTGCCATGTTGCATCAATTCTGTTTAGGAACAAGAACTATGCTTGGGACCATAGAACATCAGCATGTAGGGCCTGAGTCTCCATACCACCTCAGTGTCTTTGAAACCAAGCCCAGCTAGCTATAGTGCCTCACCTGCCCTCCTACCTTTTCCCGAGAGACAAGTGAGTTGGCACCACAGAACATAACACTCTCAACCCTCTCTGGGCTTGTGGTAAGAGAACACACCATTTTGTTCTCTCAATCGTATGTGTCCAAAATTAGATAAACAAGAGACACAAAGGCAGTTTATAATATTTATTTAAACTATTGTGCTCTAAAATGCAGTATTTGCACCACAATTAGACACAAATGCATACCAAAAATATAATTAGCATGGTTAACAAACCATATATCAAAAAGAGCCATATCATGACAAATTATGGATTCCTGGGATTAGTGGCGGACTGTGTATCTTGTCTAGTGTGTTCAGACTAAATCCAGGAAAGGAATAAAATACAAAAACATGTGTAGGTTCTGTGTGAAAATACAAGGTGGCACAAAAACAAGCATGCTATATAGTAATATGTGCAAAATAAAGGTGGGCTATAATGTGCAATCAGGCTAACAGAGAAAATACAACAAAGCCCGGGAAGAGTTTGCATAACCGTACTAGTGGAACTCCTTGAATTTGTAAAAAAACTCAGCAGTACTATGCAGAGTTCCACGATCAGGTGGATTTCCCTTGTCCCTCCTGTGTACATGCAGTTTACATCATTTTTCAACCCAAAGTGCGTTCTCAGGCAGAAATCTGGCGTGAACTGCACCATGCGGTGAGCTTGTTTTTCATTCTGTTTATGGTGCTAGGGCCTACTTTTTCATCCTTCCTCAATCTACTTCATCCTTGTCTTCCAAAACATTCTTTCTGCTCATTTTTATTTAATATATCTTACCTTCTGTCTTTGTGAGTGTGTATTTTATGTTTTTTCAATTTTTTTGTGTTGTACTTTGTAATTTTTTTACTTTATTTCCTTATTTTTTACCTTCCTTATTTCTCTTTCCTGTATCTTTTTTTTCCTCTCCCCAGCACCATTGTATAGCAGGGCACCAAACAAACTTGGCAGCAAGGATAGGGTGCAGCCCCATGCCTTGTTTTCAGAGGTGGAGATGGCAGCACTGGCTTTTTATGTCCAGCTCCACCTTCCCTCCACCCTGGCAGTAGGCCCTGGGTATGGGTATGGACTCATGGAGCATGGCAGCATAGGGCGAGGGTGTGCCAAGCAGTGTACTGCTGCTTTCTATCTGGCGCAACGAACAGCAGCTGATGCACCGGTGGTCTGACGTCCTGGACCGACACCAGCACCTGCAGGACCTGCTAGGAGTGGAGGTTGCGGGGCGCCATGAATAATTATTAATATTATTATGACTTGTGTTCTATGTTATTTCTAAAAAATGTTCCCAAATAGCAAGCATGCTGCTCACACGCAGGTAAGTTAAGTTTACAAATATTATGTGATCATTATTCCAGGCAGGTGCTCAGTGCAATATAATCGCTTTGGCTGATTATGTAAAAAGTAATGCAGAGACTCCTTTGTCCTGTCACTAAGACAGTGATAGTTAGTATTAGTAATTTTGTGGCATGCGTCCTCTCACTTCAGTTCTGAGAGCCTTTATTGTGTTGTAGCTCGTACAGTTGCAAGCAATCAAATTGGTGCACGCATGCATCCATCTTTGCATTTGAAGAACAATGCAGACTCAGGGCCATATGTATGAACACATTTTCATATGTATGAACACATTTTCTCAATTTATTAGTAATTTTAAAATCTAGTTTATTACATTTGGAATAGGGCTAGGTAGGATTAGGACATTTGGAATGGGAAAGGACAGTTCCTGATACTACTAGTCGATCTGATTTAGAAAAGTTCAATGTTATTGCGATGTCCTTTTCCGGCCCAAAAATATTTTTTGAGAAATGATTTTATTTACCACCAATCTTTTTTTGTCTTAACCCCTTCGCTGCAGGGTTTATTTCCCCGCTGTGCTGGGGGGAGGGGGGCGCGCACAGTTTATTACATTTGGAATAGGGCTAGGTAGGATTAGGACATTTGGAATGGGAAAGGACAGTTCCTGATACTACTAGTCGATCTGATTTAGAAAAGTTCAATGTTATTGCGATGTCCTTTTCCGGCCCAAAAATATTTTTTGAGAAATGATTTTATTTACCACCAATCTTTTTTTGTCTTAACCCCTTCGCTGCAGGGTTTATTTCCCCGCTGTGCTGGGGGGAGGGGGGCGCGCACAGCGCCCGCATACTCATGACGAGCTGAGCTTGTCATGAGCTACTGCGCTCCTGTGCTCTTTGGCTCCGTGGAACATTCAGCACAGCGGGGGAATTCTCCCCGCACCTGACCGTTCCACTGGCCATGATGAGCTGAGCTCATCAAGAGCACCGGAGCGCCGTGGCTCATGGTAAGCTCAGCTAGTCATGAGCATGTAAGAGGTTAATTTCTTAAATAAGCATCCAGGGGCAAGAAGAGGGCTGAGGTGGGTTAGGGAGCTGCTGGAGGTGGCTCCAAAGTTTCTCTGCCGATAGCTCTGTTGTCCGCAGTAAGTCCTCCTGTTGTCAACATTAATATTTATTTTCCTAACTTTTACCACTCCTCATTTTGAATTACTATTTCTACCTGCTGCCTAATTTCTTCCAAACCCTCTTCAGTCTATCCATTTCTAAATTCGTGTTATCCCTGAACTATCCTATTTACTTATTTTCTATATTTCAAGTGTCTGTACTTTACTTAAAACTGTCTCTATATTAGTCAGTCAGTCAGTAGCTTCCTTTCTTCTGCTTTGTCAGTCAGCTTTCCTCTCCCCTTGTTTATTTTGTGAAATGCCTAGTGGTGGTACTGTTAGACTCAGAGAACCTATTGGTCATGCATTACTACTCTGCTGTGAAGATTGCATGACCAAGTCAGGTATTCTACGCATGTTTGTGAAGATAAGAAGACAGTGGTAGTTAGTATTAGTAATTTTGTGGCACACGTCCTCTCACTTTAGTTCTTAGAGCCTTTATTTTGTTGTAGCTCGTACAGTGGCTAGCAATCAAATTGGTGCAGGCATGCATCCATCTGTGCATTTGGAGAAAAATGCAGACTTAGGGCCATATGCATGAACACATTTTTTCAATTTATTAGTAATTTTAAAATCTAGTTTACTAAATTTGGAATAGGGCTAGGTAGGATTAGGACATTTAGAATGGGATAGGACAGTGCCTGATACTACTAGTCGATCTGATTTAGAAAAGTTCAATGTTATTGCGATGGCCTTTTCCTGCCCAAAAATATTTTTGAGAAATTATTTTATTTACCACCAATCTTTTTTGTCTTTATTTCTTAAATAAGCATCCAGGGGCAAGAAGAGGGCTGAGGTGGGTTAGGGAGCTGCTGGAGCTGCTTCCCAAAGTTTCTCTGCCGATAGCTCCGTTGTCCGCAGTAAGTCCTCCTGTTGTCAACATTAATCTTTATTTTCCTAACTTTTACCGCTCCTCATTTTGAAATATTATTTCTACCTGTTGCCTATTTTTTTTCCGAACCCTCATCAGTCTATCCGTTTCTAAATTCTTGCTATCCCTGAATTATCTTATTTACTTATTTTCTATATTTCAAGTGTCCGTACTTTACTGAAAACTGTCTCTACATCAGTCAGTCAGTCAGTAGCTTCCTTTCTTCTGCTTTGTCAGTCAGCTTTCCTCTTCCCTTTTATATTTTGTGAAATGCATAGTGGTGGTACTGTTAAACTCAGAGAACTTATTGGTTATGCATTACTACTCTTCTGTGAAGATTGCATGACCAAGTCTGGTATTCTACGCATGTTTGCGGAGATGAGAAGACTTGCTTTTACTTGCTCATGCTCAATCATTAAAACAAGAGAGTATCCAAAGTTGTGTCATAACTAGGCCTAGTATTAGCAGTAGTTGGAGATGACCGTGGGAAGGAAGTATGAAGAGGATGGCCCAATTGCATTTTCCAGCCAGGACAATTTGTCCAGATGTCCAATCTTTTATTTCCTTTCAAAAACTCAGATTTATCAATAGATCTGCCATTCCATTACAGTTTGTCTTGAGGCTTTAAAAGAATTGCCACCAACAAAATGCCCAATCTGATATTTGTAACTGAATTGTAGTGACATGTGTATTTAGCTATAAAATAAATTAATAGGGGGAGGCGTATCTGGCATCTAAAAATGTGCAATGTTTTTTCTAGCCACACCGACCACCAGCGCTAGGGCTAACAGTGACGGCACCAGCCACTCAGTAGATGCTTCAGCGGTACAAGGGGATAAATCATATTGCGTGCTTATTGACAATTATTTATATACTCACTGCAAGGGTGTCCTATTGACTTGATAACAGTTGAACCACCCCTCTTTAGCAGATACAGCGGGGTTGAGTATTAGCTTCTTCTATCTGTAACTCAGCAGAGAAAGTTTCATAAAGAAGACCATTAAGTATGATGAGTTGATAGAAAAGGGAATGAAGGATGGAAGGTGAAATGATGGGTGAAATATAATATGTTTGGAAGAGAAAGATGCATGGGTGAAAGGATGCATATGGGTGGCTGATAAGATGAATCGGTGCGTAAACTATGGATGAAAGGGTATACGTGTGAAAGGATGCCTGCCTGGGTGGGTGAAAGTGTATGGGTGAAAGGATGCCTGCCTGGGTGGCTAAAAGGAATCCTTGGGTGGGTTCGATGGGTGTAGGGATGCATGGAGAGGTAAATGTATGTTGGTGAAAGGTTTGCTGACACTGGGAGCCATGTTTCAATGGACTGATATATGGTTAGTTTTCAATGGTGAAGAGGGGATTGAGCGAAGGTAAAACATAAACGGGAGTAGCAAAGCCAAGGGTAAAGAATAAAAATACAAGAAGAACTATGCAATGTTGAATGGAAAAATCCTTGGAATAAAGAAGAAACATGGGACTAGGATGTTCCTCTGGAATGGCATTCTTTTCACCTTTACTTGCTTGGAATGGTTGTATCAAGGTTTTAATTCAAAGTGCTGAGGTGGTATTTCAGACAACTTCATTGACTCATAGTAGTCTTCAAGCGTGACATATTTTAAGCAAACTCCTACCTACCCACCCATAATCAATCACCTCTCTCCCTCCTTACCCACGGCATTTCATCAGTGACATCCATGGTGACCTAACGGCTGCATGGATACAGCAGCTGCACTGCATTGTTAGTCGTGCAATGTGCATCTGCCTCAGTTAATGTGCAGGCCCATTTACACATTTGATGCCAATGCGAAACATTGCTGTGCTTCCCTTCACTCCCAGTACCCACTCAGTCACTTTCTAGTACATTCCTCCTTTCCTAAGTTGTCCCAGCCTTCCGTAAAATTTGAAAAAAACATTCTTTGCATGTGCCACATTCCTCTGGCCAAGTCAAATCTTTAGTTATGGCTTCCATAACAGATTACTTCTGCTCAATGTTTTTCCTTTGAACAATTGCTGAAAAAAGTGGCTCACTACTAGCCAAAGCTTGGGCACTTGATGATGATGATCAGTGAAATGTCTCCCTACCTGGCCTAATCCCTCTAACTTGTCTGCAGTAGAGTAAGTTAATAATTATTTTCCTCACTGCCAAGCAAATTTATTTTTTAGGAAAAAAGAAATGTCAAAGTGTGTTGACGGTGGATGAAGCTATAGAGTAAAGTGGGACTAAGAGTAAATGCCTTTGCATTTTGAGGATGGGACTGGCTGTGGTGGACATGCCAAATACAATATCCCTTTCCGTAATCCTTTCCCTGTACTGTAGTGCATTGCTTTTCCCTCCCACTACTTACGGTATATATATATATATATAGTACCTCATGTGACGTATATAATTCGTAGTAACTGTTCATCTGCCTTGTAATCGGGGTGAAATTGAAAGGCATTTAACAGAGCATGGCCATGATAGGAATATGATAATTGTCTAATACAGCTGCCCATCCTGCAGACACCAACAAAGTAACTTGAGTATGTTTAGGGCACCAGCTGAGCTTGCATGCCTTCATTTATTTAGCTCAACAAGAGAAACATACTTGTGTACTCCATAGTGTATAAGGTCTGAAACTCTAATCCCATCAAAATCAAATGGCCTGAGGATACCAGCAAATGTACTGCTACTGTGCCACTATCTAATTGTCTGTGTTTTGCTAAGAGCATTGTTTACAATTTGTCTTTTTTCTTCCTTGATATGGCTACTTACACTGATCCAACTCCTAACAGGCAGACGGACCTGGAGACCATCAAGGTGGAATACCAGCGGCTGGTGGTCATGGAGGACGAGGAGGAGGCAGCATCAGCTGTACTGGGCCCAGCCAGGCACTATTGCCTCTCGTACACCATCAACGCGATCTGATGGCTGCTGCCTGCCGCAATTCCTTCACTTCTGGTCCCCCCTATTTCCTCGCATTTCAGTGCTGCATCATGCAGAGACTGGCACAAATGGAATCCAGGAAGGAGGAAGGGATGGAGAGGCACATGAGCACAATTAAGACGCTCCTAGCCAGCCGTCAGTGTCCTCTTCTGCCCTTTTATAAATCCTTTTCTTGGTGGGTGGGATTTGTTGTGGGTAGAGGGGGAACATGGGAGTTGGGGCATTTTTTATATTTTTTTACAGACTATTTTGTGTTTCGACCCTAGTTTGGACTCTACCTTGGACATTGGTTAGGGACAAGGAGAGGGGTGGACCAGTTATGGGTTTGGTTTATATTGTTAGGCGAATATCTTTTTTAAAGTTTTACATTATGATTTAAATCTTTTTTAGGGTGTTACTATTTTACTTTGCACTGCTGCCTCTGCTACATCCAGTTCTTAAAATCTGCAGATAGTGTAACAACAAAATAGTTATGTGGTACCCTCCCTTGTCCTACTACTCTCCACTCCTAGTCTCCGCAGTCTGCAACTATTTTAACCCCTAAGGAATCAGATGGGGTGATTTCCATTGTACTTAGATTGCAGATCAACTATAAACCACAGTTCTCGTAGCTGATTAGATGAAGCGAAGGCTGCATGGTTTCCCAAGGTGCCTTGGTGGTGGTAGTAGTAGCATGCTGGGGCACTAAGAGTGAAGGCATCAGACAAGAGGTCCCACTCTGTCCTAGGCAAACTCAAACTGTAGGATAAGGACTATTCATCACAGGGAACTAACTAAATTCAAATCAAAACAGAGCAATGCTAAATTGAATTATTCAGAAAAATGGTGAGCTTCTATACATTAAACAAAGTAGTCAACTCCAACTACAAAGTGGACACGGGAAAACTTTAACGCAATACAGTGCCTGAATGATGATGCTGGCAATGATGTTCCTCTGAAAATATAAAACACTGTTTTTATGCATGGGTGGGTACATAACAAAATATGGCCAGTGTGGGCTATACTTAGACCTGAAGATCCTCATTCTGCACTGAGTTGTTGTTGCTTTCACCACATCCACCCCACCAAGTGTGTGATCAATTATTGGTGTAAATTATTATGTCACACCTCAATAAATCACACAGCACAGGGGAAGAGGGTTAGTGGTTTGATGAATGGATGGGAAGGGGGATTTTGGGAAAGGTTTGAGAGAGGTAAACACTACACAAAGACAACATTCATCTTGGCAATGAGCAGCCGGCCATCATAAATCTGTAACGGGAAGAAAAGGAAATGAAATTAACAAATGATTATGATGTGTACATGTAAACCAAACCAAATTGTCCATCTAACCCCAGAGAGACACAAGTTACATTATGTATCTAAATGTTCTGTGTTATTGAGCTTTGAAAGATAGCAAATATATTACAAATTACATTATCTGTAGGAGTTAAGTGAGCAACACACACAGTTCTAATGATTACTAAAATAAACAAATATACTGCATTGCCAAATTGGAAGTTGCAGCTGCAGTTCTGTTGGACTGTCTATCAATCTTGGATGCCTGGTGGAGGTAGTCAGGTAAGGTAAGCGTGAGTGTTATGTTGGTTTTCCAGTATAGCTCCGGTTATGAGGGCCTGCGATTGAAAAACAAAAATGATATTGTAAAATCAGGGAGCAACAAAGAAGTTCAACGTCATAAGGAGTGCAGCAAGACGACTCAAAGGCAGTGCAAGAAAGAAGAGAATAGTCCTTTTTGCACTCATTACTTTTTGCTTAGTGTATGAACAATTTTACAACAAACAACAACCAGAAATCAAAAAGAAGTGGCCACATGCAACTATCGGTATCGAGCTGATCAAACTTGTAACTGTCATCATGATCATCAATTCTTCATCATGAATCCTAACAATAATATATAGCATAACAGCACATGCATATTGTGATCACCACTCATGACTAAAAGTCTGTCTCCAGCTATGTTCAATAACAGACCTTCCACCCAACCATAACTTAGCTTCAAATTTGGGCCACACAGCACTGAGAACACATACCAGCTAGCATTGCATTTCCCCAATCAAGTAAAATCAATGCACCGCTCTCACCAAATCACAGAGTTGGGTAGGCCTGTTTAGGCCACTTTGAAGTCATCACCAAATTGGTTGGTTTCAGTGAAGTTGAAAACTGCCGTCTTCTGGTGGCAGTTCTTGAAGTAGTCACACCCCACCCAGATTCACCACATCATCCCCGATTCTCCTGACTCTGAGTAAGGTGTCCAACTTTGTACCAACTGTGTCCTGACTCAAATTCAATAGATCGACCTGTAGTACAATTTTGTTATTGCACAACAAGAGAAATATTGTGTCATTTTTTGTGTAGGCTAGATTTGTGTTTGCATTTCCTATTCTAAAGGGACTAGTCAGGTCTGGCTCTTTGAGTATTATATAGCATAAAACAATTAAACAAAGCAGTGTGGAGAGAATCCGGTGAAGAAATCTTGTTAACTTTCACAGGGGAAGGTAAAAATCACCTTCGGTAGGCCACCAACATTGTAAATCATCACAAACATTTCTAAGCCTAATATTTACAGATAAAAAAACACCCAGTGTCACTACCTGCCTTTACATGAATCATATCAACACACTCACAAACAACACTCAGCATGCAATGCATGCCATTAACCTGTTCTTCTAATTCAGGAGGGGTCACTGTGACCATGGTACATTGCAGATCCATTGGGCAAGAAGCAGACATTGGCAAGTCTAAATCAAATAATGTGGGGCAGTCTGGCTAGGGTAGTAAAAACCTAGGAAAGGATAGATAGTCATGGCCCAGGGTTGGAGGCAGGCACACATTTGTTTGTATCTCTCAATCCATTGTCCTTGAGGGAAATGGGTGGGGTTGGGACTTCTTCCCTGCACACTGTTGTAACTCCAATGTAACAATATAATGTGTCTGAGAGTGAGACGGTGGGGCTGAATTAGTCAACCAGACACAATAAAATAAAATTAAATAATGTTCCCTTAGCTATATTGTTTTTAGGGTTTTTTTTGGCATCAAAGAAAGAAAGCAGAGTAGCGACATAGACTGAGAGAGAAAGTTCTATGGTTGCTGGCACAGGTCTAATAGTCAGCGAAGTACAGCTCGTCCACAAACTCTGGTGGTTCACCCAGATGTAGGTCAACTAACATGCTACTTCCTTGATTTGAGTTTTCCTCATCTTTCTCCTGTTGCACTTCAGGTATGGAGTAATCGGTGGAAAAAAGTGTTGATTCATTTTAATCAAGGTTAATCACTTCAGATTTTGGGGTGAGAGACTGGTCGTTCTCACTGTGACAACATCACTATCAGCACTGAAAACATGTTCAGCGGAGACACTGTCTATGTGTCAACTTATATTGTTTATGCGAGTTGGCTGAGCACTGGCAATTGACACCTCTTCCCTTACCAATACACTAATTGGTCACCCAGATAGGCCTTGACCACCCACTCAATGGTCTTAGGGGCTCCACCTTGCTCAACATCTTTTGCCTTCGCCTCTGCACTGGACTTAAGGCCAGCCTGTAGAAACTATTCAGTTACACATGTTGGAGCTGATGCTCCTGTTCTTGTTGTTGATGGTGTTCTTGTTTTTGGTTTTGGCTGCTGTGAGTCAACAGCACTGCCCTCAAGCTCTGAACTTGAAGGTTGCCCAGCAGAACTTGTGACCTAGAGGAACAGAACTTTAATTCCCTGCTGTTCTTTTTCTAGCTCGCTAGCTTGCTTAGCTATCTATGTTTTGTATTTTGCAACATGCCCATCTGAAAAAGGAATGAAAGTGGACAGTAATGGTTTGTACCTTAGATCAAGAATTGTGGCACAGATGTAATGTTTGAATGACACAATGTCTCTTTGCACCCTAGCATTAACAGATATGCAAAGGACTAAGGTTTATACCAATTCATACTCATCTTTCTTTCCTCCACACCACATTCATTGCAGACACCTTGTTTAGCTGTTCCTGTAGCATGTGCAACAACAAGATAGCTAGGCCCATGTTACCGTCTTCTTTTCTGACTTCCATTATGAACTCCGAAAAAAAGCAGCATCTCTATCAGGCTTTTAACTAGGCTCCATTGGTCCATCTCAATGATCATGCGTTTTACAGATGCATCCCCTCTTTGCATGATATATTCCGTCTGTAGTGCTCAAACAGGCCTTCAAGCATGTCAGAAGTTGAGTTCCAAGCTGTTAGCACCTCCTGCTGAATGGTCCTCAACTGTTTCTGGGATTTAAATGAATGGCTGAAATCAGTGCAGAATGTTCTGCAGGTTGACAGTAAGTTACTTACTTGGTCTTCTTTTTTGAGAAAACTTGAACAATGGTGTTGATGCAGAGAGCCAAACACAGGACCGTGAAATATCCACCATCAGCCATGCCCTTAACTATATTACTGACATTGTTTGTGGCAAAAATTTTGTGGAAGGGGTGGGGTTCAAGAAAGCCCACCCCTTCCACAAAAGAAAAATGGAGGAGGTCCAGCGCTAACATTTTAGTCAGCATATATTGTATAAACGTGCCATTGGGTGGTTGCGTTTTTATTGCTCCTCTTGCCTAAACATGGCAGGAATAGTAGCCTGGATTTTTTTCTTTTGTGGTGCCACTGATGCAGGTGACTTCTTGAGGCTCACTGTGCGTTTTAGCGTAGCCTTGGTATCTCAACCTGAGTCTTGTGTAAAAACCTACCTCTTCCCTAGAACAGTGTAATGGTGTGATTGTGTATCTGGTTCAGTAGAGTCAAAGCGCCAGGATACCCTCTGGGTGACAGTTCGCGCTATACAAATGTGCAATACCTACATACATTGTGCCATTGCGATGTTGCTGATGTGGGCAATACTACTGCACTGCGGGGGAGAGGGCTCTTTTGCATATCAAAACTATCTTTCTCTTCTTCAACTTCGACCGTGATTGGATGAGATTCCCTACATAGCCTTTCACCAACAACACTTGCAGTTTTTGGCTGCTAAGGTGTGCCTCCCACTGGATCATATGCTACTTTCTGGAATGGGTTCTTTGGTTCCCGTACCATAGTTTTTACATCAACTAACTTCTATTTTAAATGGCTGTCTACATTTAATTGACTAGTTCCGAGGAAGAACCGCAGTGACGTTTATTCAATTGCAAATACCCTTTGGGTTGAAACATCGAGGCTTCTCATAACCAGCAGGAGTCTGCTGGACAGGAACAGGAAGTTGGAGACTCTGTGGCACTTCCTTCCAGTTGGAAAAAAGTTTGAAAAAGAGGCACCTCACATAAAAAAAACAATGGCAAAGGTCCATTTGAGGAGGTTTTTGACTCCAAATCATCATTTCGGGACAATTATGAGACTGCTTGAGTAAGGAATCTACCTCAGGTTACAGCTGTGGTAGATCCTGCACATTCGGCATATGGCAGAAAACACCCACCAGAAGATGCCGGTGTGCTTGAATGACCTGTTGGCAACCACAAAATCTCGCTGAAGCATGCTGCCGGATAGAAAATCTTGTGGTGCTCACGAACGGCTCTGAAAATCTCATGTGCAATCGAGAGAACCCGCAAGTCGCTCCTGTATGCGCGAAAGGACATTTTGAATGCGCTAACAAAAAACTCTGCTCCATTATGGTGTGCGGAGTTTATCACTAACTCTCTGGATGCAGAATTGCCGTATTCTGCAAACTCTGTGAGCAGAGCAGATTTTTACACCCAGACCTAAACACAATGGCTATGCAAAAAACACAGAAAACTGTAACTACCCACCACTGGGGGGTTGTGCCCTGTTGGAGAACTTTGCATATTGCTCGATGTACCAGGTCTGCTTGTACTTGAAGCAATTAGGGACAAACTTACCAGTATCCTTATCTGTGAAGCTTTTTTTCTAGTGGGCAGATTGGGAATGGTTCCCTTTCCCCTGAAAACATTTAAAAGGTTTTGCAAGAACTTCTCTTTGTTTTATCTTCCCCGTACTTCTTCTGGTGGGAACCTTGACCACCCTTTTGAGAGTCTAACCCAGATGTCCTTTTGGACACCCTGGTACTGACCCGAATGTCCGCCTCCTCACCAATCTTTCTGCGATCATTCAGCTTGCTATCAGCCTTCAAAACCACCATCACCACATGCCATCACCTCATCTCAACAACAAATAAAACTGCCATACAGGAAAGCATCAACACCAATGCACACAACAGCAAAGAAATCTTCACTGTGGTCAAAGAACTCGCCAAACCTAGCATGGAGATAGCAGTATTTCTCCCCTTCCAATACCTCTGTGACAACATTGCAACCTTCTTCTACTGTAAGATCAATGAGATCTAAGACAGCTTTATAGCCCAAGCACCACCCACCCACAACCACCACACTCAATGGCTCCAGACCCCAGCAGATACTGGCCAACTGGACCACCCTCACCTCAGATGACAGCCTCAGGCTCATGAAGAGCACCTGCTCTGGAGCCCCATCAAATCCATTCCCTCACCACATCTTCAACTGAGTCAGCACTTCTATCGCCCCCGAACTCTGCTGCACCATTAACTGCTCCATTGAGTAGCGACCTTCCCTGAAGACTGGAAAAACATAGAGATCAACACCCTACTAAAGAAACCCTCTGCTGACCTGAAATACCTCAAAAACTACAAACCCATCTCTCTGCTCCCAGCCAAAGTCTTTGAGAAGGCCAACAACGTCAAACTCTCTGAGTTCATAAAAACATATCACATCCTGGGCCACTACCAATCGAGGTTCAGAAGAAAGCACAACACTGAGACCGCACTCCTCACCACTCCAGATGGCACCTGCAACCAAGGTGAAAATGCAGCCCTCATTCTCCTGGACCTCTCAGCCATCTTCTACTCTGTCTCCCACCATACCCTCTGCGCAAGATTCCATGATGTCAGCATCCAAAACAAAGCTCTAGCATGGATCCGCTCCTTCCTCACCACCCGAACACAGAGAGTCAGGCTTCCACTGTCCTACTTAGAACCCACAGAGATACGCTGTGGAGTGCTGCAAGGGTGCTCCCTGAGCCCTACCCTCTTTAACATCTACATTTCCCCCACTTGCAGGCTTCGTAAGAAGCCACAGACTCAACATCATCTCCTACAACAATGACACTCAGCTGATTCTCTCCCCACCTGGATGAAGTACAGCTGCCTCAAGCTCATCTCAGACAAGACCAAAGTCTTCATCCTGGGCTTTACCACCTGCAACTGGGACAACTCTTGGTGGCCAGAAGTTCTCAGAACCCCCCACACCCACAGATCTCGCACAAAACCATGGCATCAACCTGGACGCCTCGATTTCAATGAACCATCAAATCAATGCCATCTCATCCTCCTGCTTACACACGCTCTACCAGCTTTGGAAGATTTTCAAGTGTATTCCCACAAAGTCCAGGAAAACAAGTCACCCATGTGCTTGACAGCAGAAGACTTGACTGCGGCAACACCTTCCATGCCAGAATTTCCCATAAACTCCTAAAGAAACTGCAGAACATCCAGAACGCCTCTGCTCTGCCAGACTCATCCTGAACATCCCCTGCCACATCACTGGTTACCTAAGAGATCTCCACTGGCTCCTGATCAACAAAAGACTCATCTTCAAGATCCTCACGCGTGCATACAAAGTCACCCACAATGTTGGACCTACGTAACTCAAAAATCACTTCTCATGCTACACACCAACTAGACATCTCTGCTCTGTCCAATTGGCCCTGGCCACCAGCCAACAGATTTGCAAGACCTTGGCTAGAGGAAGATCTTTTTCCTACCTGACTACGAAGATCTGGAACTACATTTCAGGCAATCACCATCACTGCCTCAATTCGGAATTAGTCATTTTTACACATGGTAATACCCTCAGCTCATTTGTACAAGTTTAACAGCCAAATACACAAAAAAAGCAACTGAAAGACCACCAGTTTAACCTTTGTGAAAGTTCCCACATTTTTTGTACATTTTAATTTGTTTGCTGTAAAAATAAAAATTGTTAAAATCTGCAGATTATGCCTCAGATGATGGATTATGTGTCAAGTATGGCAAATTTTTAATTATGGAAAAATAGTAGCAGCAGAATCGCCTAATTCCAGTGGTTCTGCCCATAGGATGGCATTGGTTTGCCTTATTACATTTCATAAGTGATAACTTCTGTTTCGAAGCAGGTGGGGCTGAAAATGTCATGGTTGGTGTCTAAAGAATTGCAATTAAATTCCTCCTTAATGGTAAAGTCAGATTTAAGTCACAATTTGAAAATCTCCCTTTTAGAAAGTTGGCATTTTCTTGTTGTAATGAATTGGTCCCTGCAGCCTGTTTCCTGTATCACTTGACTTGGTGTAGTTGGCAGTTTGCCTTTGTGTATTTGTCCCAGACAGCCACACAACAGAGGCACTGGGTGTTGGCAGAATGGGGTACTCAAGCATAACTGGGGCAGATTTGTGAACAGCCTCACTTGCACTGCAAAGACCCTGTATCAGCTCACACACAAAGAACGTCACATTAGCCTGCTGTGACTGCATCAGACTGGGACCAGGGAAGAGAAGCAGAAAATTCCAGACACGTCTGTAGGGGAGGGACAACTCAAGAAGCTTCTCCCACTTCAAATCTGGGAATTCCCTGCTGCCTGTGTCCTGCAGTGCACTTCGGGGGAATGCTCTGCTACACCAGGAGTACTACTCTGCTGCTAGAAGCCTCCACTATGCCCTGATATGTCTGCCTTTCTGCTTGAGACCTGATTTCCTTCTTGAAGTCAAGACCTTTAGTGTGACTCCAGGGGCTAGTTGGCTGGACTCCTGATCAGAGCCTCAGGCACCTTGAATCCATACCTGGACTTAGCCTGAATGAGTCCAAACCCTTCACGTAGTGCCCTTCCAGTCCTTGACCCTTGGATGTGGTGCTAAAGGTGCCCAAATCTGAAACTTCTGCCAAAATATGATCTGACAACCTAGATCAACTTGCTCTGTGATCAACCCATGGTGCATCACTGGTCAGCCTAACTTAGAGGCAGCTCCAACTATGCTGAGTTCTTCTCTGCAGCAGGACATCCAGTTCAGCAGCTCCTGGCAGAAGGATATCTGGCCTCATAGAGACCTTTACAACTACAACCTTCAGCTTCTTCTCACTGGGCATTTTCGACTTCCAAAAAAGAGACAAAGTTAGAATGTAGAAATATTCACTGCAACTTCCTCAAGCTGCTCCCAGGTGATGAACACTCCTGGTCAAACTACTCTAGCTGCCTTTGGGCACTGAATTTTACCTTCTCAGTCTTGTTTCTTTAAAAGGTCTTTGAGGTCCGAAGGTAAGTGGAGACCAGGCCCAAACCACTTCATGTATTGACCGCACTCCATCACAGTTAGCCATAACTTTTGACTGTACCCTGATCTCTTGCAATCATATGTCCACGATTGGCGCTCAGATCTTCAAGTTGCTATTTTTCATTTTAAACTTCTCAAATGTATAACTCTGTGTAGCTACGCATGCAGCAGGTATGAACTCCCATTGCTTCTTTAAATACCCTACTTCCTCATTTATTACACAAAGGAAACTAACTAATCTTCTGTTGAGAACATCACTCCTGTATTGCCTGTTACTTCACAGGTCTGCTTATATTGAGTGTCTCTGATTCTGGAGTAGTTATTTGTAGTGATTAATTATTTTATGTTTTTTAGGTATTTCATCAGAGCTTCCCCGCCGGTACTCTCAGAAGAAGAAAACACAGGTAAGTTTGCCTGTATGTTTAGCTTGCTTTTCTTTTCCTTTCTTAACACTTTCTTCTCTATAGCTTTCTTTCTAATTCTCATTTCTCTTGTTTGTGTATCTCTTTGCTAAGACCTTTTCAGCCTGCTCTTCATTTCCTACTAGTATCTCTCCCTGTTATCATTCACAGAGATCTAGTGTCCCATTATGTAATTCTTTCTTATTCTTTAACAGTTGTTTACTCTTTCCTTGAAAGAGGAATCCTTATGCATGTATAAAATCAGGTGAACAGAAAAATAGTAGTTCCCAAAAAACACCTGCAAATAAATGTGGTTAATTCTAAATATATTACCCCTCCTGCGTATCCAGACAGGAAGAACCTCTGTAAAGCCTACATGGGAAATCTAATCTAATATTCTTGTTTCATCCCACACATTTGAAGAATTGACAGTCTCACTGTTGATCCTCCACATCCCTGTCCTTGCCCCCATTGTTCCGAAAACATTTGCACCCTGGTACGCACCTGCGAAAGCCATGCTGCTCCATGGCGGGTAATATTGTGAAGCCGGCACAGTCTGCTGCTGTCTGATATTTTTGAAGGGGTGGAAGTCTTTGGTGTGCTGTTCACCTCCTCAAATTTCTTGCCTGATGCAGCATTTTCCTCCTTCCCCCAAGGCAATACCGGGTTAGCGTCCCTCTCCATCTGGCAAGGATGCTCTTGCTTTGAGGACTTTTCCTGGAGTTTTGCACAATGACCAAGCAGTATATTAAGTTCTTGTCTTTTCTCTTCTTCTGAGGCTTCCTCATGTTTGATTGTCCAATCATCTATCTTTTATTTCACTTCCCCCTTTTGTACTTTTTTTGTCCTTCTTCTAATTCCACAAGTATTTTTGTCATTTTATCTGTAGTCCTCATCAGGGAACAATGGTGTATTTTGGGTAAGTGCTTCTCCCTTGAACTCCACTCTACCTTACATATCTTCGTTCCCAGATTGTCCCACTTGGGGAAAAGGGGAAACGTGAAAGGTAATCAACATTACGTTGTTCTTTTGTTCTATGTCGTTTGTCAAACTGGAATGGCTAGAAGGATAGGAGCCAACAAAAGATTCTCGGATTATTACCTTCATTCCTACTCATCCAAGTGAGACCTACCCATACCTGAGAGACAACTTCTATGACACACCCTCCAAGACAACAAAAGAATTGGGACAGATTCCGTAACATCAACAAGTGTCTTTCTCTGAATCTTCCAACAACTCAGCCGAGGATTCCAGTCCAGGTGAGGGACCGAGCAGCTCAAGACTACAGAGAGTCCAGCAACCAAGACCACAACCACTACTACCAGCCGTTTTTTAGACACAAACAAAGCCAGAGGCCATCCGAGAGGGAACTATCAGTATACATAATCTAGAGAACGACAGACAAGACGCAAGTTCTACCAATGGGACCCAAACTAATCACTGTGAATACTGACATGTACGTCGCCAAGACCCTCCCCATTTTCAACTTATCACAATATGACCTATCTACCTATGAGATCAGCCTCCTCAGCAAAGGACTATCCTTTGTCCCTACCGACAAGGTTAATTTATTTGAAATACAGGAGAATCTGCTGCAATTCTTATGAAGGATACGTCTCAAACAATTCTTCTCTGAAAGACCACCACAAGAACTAAGAAACGGCTCACTGTTTCAATTACCCTCTACCTTTAATCCGCCTTCGGTATTGATGCCCAATGAGATTTCAACATTTGCTAAAAGGATTTTACAAGAGATGAAGAACATCCAACAACAACAAGAATTTGTGCCCTATAATCTCTCACTAGCAGAAAAACAGGCACTCAACACACAACCAATAAAGACATAATCATCAAGACATCCTATAAAGGCGGAGGTCTTGTCATTCAAGACCAAAACAAATAAGACATAGAAATCCTATGCCAACTACACAACGAAGATCACTACCGTCCCCTACCATCGGACCCTCTGCCGGGAATAGAAACCAAGATACTATTAGTGACTGAACAAGCAAAATCTAATAACATCATAACAGATAAGGAAACTGCATACCTGAATAACCGACAACCCCGGACTCCGGTACTATATGTACTAACAAAGATTCACAAGAACCAACAAAACCGACCTGGTAGACCCATCGTGTCCGGCTGCAGATTCATCCTGAAACCAATTGGAAAATATATTGTTCATAACAGTGTGGATCTAATCAACCTCATAGAGGAAACCCCTTTCATCCCAGGCTCAGACCACCGAGAAGGCTTGGCAGTAATAAGAGGAATTCTGGAAACGAGACCACAACCCACCAGAATCTCAACCTTTTGTGATGTCGCTCATTGAAATTGTCTTAGAAAATAATTATGTTCTGTTCAAAGATGCTTACCATCTCCAAATCAAAAGGGTTTCCATGGGTGCTTGTTTATCCCCAAACTTCGCCGTTCTGAATGTCCATCACCTGGAAAGTACCATCATATTTACTGACCTCAATCCATTTAGAAACAGCATAACCTTCTCCTGTTGTTACATAGACCACATTCTGCTTATCTAGTTAGGTAACAACACGCCCCTCAACCAATTCATGAATTGGTTACACACCTGCCAAAAACATCTAAGATTCAATATTGATCCCAAGGAAAATAACTTACCTTTTCTGGATTTATCATTACGAGTGAAAGAAAATAAAATTGGGACAGCGTTATTCAGAAAACCCACCTAGTGCAACACTTTACTGCTCTATTTCAGCTACCACCTGCGCAGCCTACGCAATGGTCTACCATTTAGACAATTCTTACAGATCCGCCTCAATTGTAAGTGGCGCAAAGACTTCTTCAGGGAAGCCGCAGTCCTCATTGAAAAACTAATCACACGTGGCTACCCAAAATAATTTGTCACCAGAGCACAAACATGCATGGTAAAATCACCAGGAGACCAAGTAAAAGAGGACCAACTCTTGCATCCCTTTTGTCTCTACATTCTCTCTGGCCAGCAATAAACTTTCAAAAATCATCAGGACTAATTGGAATACATTGGCACACCTGAACATATTTAACAGCCCTCCCCTGTTCTCATACCGTAGAGTTAAAAACCTCTCCGACCATCTGGTGCATGCCATCACCGGGCCACAAAACAACACCAGGGATGAAACGGTTCAAGGTTTGTGGGTTATCCCACCACTTCTGGGACATTACAAATGGCAGAGATGCACTGCATGTTCCACTACACTGAACGTAAAATGTTTTGAACATAATGGAGTAAAACATGATCTAAGATCCTTTACCAATTGCAAGTCCAAGAATGTTATCTATTCAATTAGTTGTCCCTGCAACCTTCTATACATTGGCCAGACCACCCAGATGGTAAAGAACTACATCCTGCAACACTGCAATCGTATCAGGTGCGATGTATTGACTGCACCCCTGGTTGCACATTTTAAGGAAAACAGTCATGCTGAAACTGACTTCACCTGAACTGTGATCGACCAACCATCTATACCCATCATAGGTGGTGATATCCAGAGAATCCTGAATAGATGTGAGTGTCACTGGATCACCTGCTGTAACACTATTGAACAAGGATTGAACACGCTGGATGAATGGAACACCACTCTCATACAATGATCCTCCCCACAAGTGGTTCTCCCACATTGTGTACGTTCATTCCATTATCCGCCATCCTGACTATCCTGTTCTTCCCCGCCCTATCAGTGTTAAGGGATTACTTAGTTTATTTTTGATGGGTTTGCCCATTGACACTTAAATATAACCATGGCATCCTGCCAGCACGGACACACTTATTTCAACCATAACATGTATATAATGGTATTTGTATTGTACATTTATATGCATCATTGTTGACACCCTGTTCACAAGCTTTGCTATATATATATAATTTATAGCCCATGACTTCATAACATATTACATATTATATATATATATATATATATATCATGTGACCAAGGCCTCTGTGTAGGCCGAAACGTTATGCTGACGAGGTGTGCTGAAAATGAAAAAACTCACCTGCACTCTGGGTCTTCCGTTCCTTCTTTTTCTGTGGTTCCGGATGGTGGGCGCAAGTTGAAGAGGAGACGAGCGGAATATATATATATATATATATATATATATATATATATATATATATATATATATATATATATATACTCGAAATGTAATGAATGCATTACCAACAATGCCACTCTCCAATTTTGGCCCTATCAGTCACTTCAAGCAATTATACAACTGTCGTAAATGTACTCCAATGCAGTGTAATCCAAGGAAAGGATAGTTTTTTATACATAATCTACTTATCCTTGTGGACTCATATCCCAACACAGTCTGTCTTCCTTTTTCCACTAACCTTGCTTTACTCTAAGAAAACGTGTGCTGTAGTTGCAACAGATTTTTTGCCCATGTGACCTACCACATCCTCCTCCGCTCAGAGCCCCGTGCACACTGCCTGACTGATGCTGGCGTGTGTGATTTGTTTCACTTTCTGAAGAAACCGTTGAGGAAGTATACTCTTGTAGTTATGGATCCTACGCTGATCTGCATCCACTGTCCCCACACCAGTGGAGGCTGGTGGATTTTGAAAGTGGTGAGGCGAAATATGTTGTATCCTAATCTAATAAGCGAGCACTAACTGCAAAAGGAGGGTTCGGGTGTCGTTCTCTCCCCACAAGAAAATTTTGAAAAATATGGATTCAAATAGTGGGTTTTACACCACATATTTACTGCAAATTGTTGCAAAAAAAGGGATCCAAATATAGCATTTTGAAGCACAAGTGTGAAGAAAACATTAGAATCAAATCGAAAATGTGCCCAATCCTCAAACTGTACTCCTTGCAAAATGACCCCCAAACCAAGCACATACAGCCAAGAAAAGAGGCCCTCTAAGTGTTTGCCACCTGTAACACATCTCTGAACCACCTATGTTTTCATTGTATATAATAATGAAAATGCTGCAGTTTGTTCTTATTTATCTTATGCAACTTACAACCATTGACAAAGGCTGAAGTCCTGGCTGGTTGTAAGTTTAATGTCACTTGTATTATATATCTGGAGCAATGACAGAAGAAGCACAATACCAGTGGGGTAGCACACTTTGCTAAGTACAGATTTTTTGCTTAACAGCTTTAAGCCACGCTCATATTTACATTGGCTGCCCCCACGAGAGACACCCCACCCCCAGTTTTGTCATCCTACTTAAAGCCCTGCACACACAGTAGTGTGTGTGTGTTTCTTTTGTATATGGTGGGAGGCATGGTAGAAACTAAACGAAAGGCTGCGCATGGTTTGAGGTTCTTTGGCAAATGCTTCCTTGCGAGGGCAAACAGAGCAAACTGTTATTTTGAGTAAGATCTTAATAAAGAAGAGGGTCATAAAATGCTAAATGTTCCACTGATTAGTTTCCCTGCAATACTCCTTAACTTTTAAAGATAAAAATAAATGATCTGTATTATGGGCTCCAGTTGATAATTTGTATCGCCCGCATCTATAATTTGCCAATAACTCAAAGCACACCACTGCATCGAATCATAGCTCACTGCAACCCATCACATCAGAGCTCAAGGCAACTTGTAACATCATAAGACACATCAAACCACCACAGATCAGCTCGTCACAGTATCGGGTTGTATTATGCCATTGTAGTCAATCCATCACTGACATTTTTGCTATTTGTTCCCTAATTGAAGTATGTGGTTTTGATGGTCTATATGCAATTGCATAGTATACTATACCCTATGAAGGGTTTTTAGGTCCTGCAGTCATTAAACCAATACCTGCAATAGGTAAGTATTTCTAGGCCTTCGATGGGTATGCAGTTAAAGGTGGCCCTCATTTCAAGAGGGAGGTTATTCCTGACGATTAAAACGTGGAAAATAAATACTATTTTCCATTGAAATGCATGTAAAAGCTAGAGTTTAATGAAGGCACGTGTCACTTGTGAAGGTACAAAGAGGGAAACACTGCATTTTGGATACTGATGTAAGATAAGGGGCAGTGTCTGCTAGGCATTTCATTAAAATAACGCACAAGCAATTTTGAACACAGCAACTTAGTTTGCCATCCGTAGTGCAGCCTCTGAGTTCAGGATGCGATCCCTTATTTTTCAAGCTATGCACTTGATGAACTGTTTATTTTGCAGTACTTTAAGTTTGCAAAGGAGTATTGCGCAGGCCAGAAATAATCTGAATTAATGCCATGCTACCAAGAGTTAATTGTTGTACCGCTAGTGGGAAACAGCATCACGTTTTCGAGTGCAAGTAAAAAATATAACAAACACTGTGTAATAAAGCTACAATCTGAAGTAATCCTCAAGCTTGTTTAAAACCACATCAGTGCCAAGACAATTCCCCTTGAGTGCTGTTACTCCAGATTTCCCATTGTTAATGACGAGCTCAGCTCGTCATGAGCACACGACCAGTGTACTGCATGAGCTCGTCATGAGCAGCGAAGGGTTAACTTTCTCACTAAAGTTAAATTCTAAATAGAAGTCCCTGACCTCAAACTTAAGTTACTGGCAACGCCAGTAAAATGCCTGCCATGTGAAATCAATTTAAGATGGATGCAAACATACAACAAAGAACAACCTCTTATGGGCTAGTGAAACAAACATGTGGGTTGAACGCCTGCTGTTGAGAATGGTTTAAGTGCGTGTCCGTGTTTGAATCATGTGGTTGGGGTGATTGTGCTTGTCCTGCTATGTGAGGCCTTAAAATTGAAATATCACGGCACTCTTTCCCCCCACCCCCCACTCCATATATCCTGCTCTCTTCCTACCTGCTCCTCTAACGCCTTTATTTACTGAAGTGAATATGCCTTCCTGTCGGACGGCATGTAGCAGGTGCAGGTGTACACCACTGCACTTGGAATATGCAGGCAGCGCTATCAGAAAGCAGGATAGAGCAGGAGACTGGTGTTTTTCTTCACCTTTGCTTTATCGTGCATTCTAATAGGGCTTGAGGGTAGGACAGAAATGTTTACGCAGGTTTCATTCCTGGCCTGTAGGCTGCTTCCAGAAACAGAGTTTCCTGCCCGTCTCGCCAGCCTGTTTGCACATGTACTACTGCACTTACATACTCTTCTTTAGTCTCCGCTTTACAACCCCAGAGCGAGAGAGAGAGAGAGAGAGAGCAAGCAACAGAGGGGGTAAACATAGGAGAGATGGGAAGAGAAGTAAGAAAGGGCAGGCCGAGAGGCAGTAGGAGAGGGAGCGAGATGAGAGGAGAGAGAAGAACGTGAGGGAGGGATAGGGAGAGCAAAAAAATAAACAGAAGTGAGTAGAGGGATATAGAGAAAAGAAAGTAAGAAGAGAGAAAAAGATGCTGAAAGGGAGCACTTGAAGTTGAAAGTGAGAGGAAGATGGCACAGGATGGGAAGGAACGGTAGGAAAAAGGGATCACCAGAGAGAATGTGAAAGAGTGAGATAATGATTATTGAGAGAGAGAGAGTGACAAAGGAAATGAGTGATGTAAAGAGACAAAAGAGAGTGAAGTAGGCAGACAAGCCAACAGTTATCCAGAGAGGGATGGTGAAGAGAGAAGAGGGAGGGAGGCCGTGGACGGATATAACAAAGTCCGCAGGGGCACCACAGACAGATTAAGAGAGAGATGCACAGCTCAGATTTTTGCCAACAAAGTTTTGTGAACTTAGTGAGGTGGTAGCGCAGAGGTTGGGGCTGTCAATAGAGACAGAAAGTACAGCATGAGAGGGCGAGGACGATTAACACAAGCAGCCTTCTTCGAACCCTGGAATAGAAAGCTGCGTCTTACCGTCTGCCATGTTGCCGTGAGATCCAACCAGGCCTCCTCTGGCGTCGAGGTGTGGGAGTGGAGTGACTAGCCCTGGTATGGATGGACGTCATCCGGTGCATGGCGATTTAAACTTTAACAGCCCGGTGTATTATTTATCCCTCGTCATGAGGGGCAGATGACTGGTGCCGGAGGGCCTCTGTCGCAGCAAGGTCCAGAGGTGACACTTGACTTGAGCACGCAGCTCCTGGGATAGTCCTCCACTAGGCACTGGGCTGGGCAGTAGGAGGTCACCAGCACGCCACAAGGTCTCGTCTGGTGCAGTGACTGCTGCGCTGCAACGACACGAGCGAGGCACATCATGAACAAAATGGCCAATCACTGTCTGCATGGATTCACATACGCCACAGTGATTGGCCATAAGTTTTTAACTCATTGCATGCTCATGACGGAGCCGCTCCGTCATGAGCATCGGTTGAGCTGTGCTCATGACAGAGCGGTTCCGTCATGGCCCGCTCGGCGCGCCTGCGCAGCGTGAATTCCGCGCCTGCGCTGGACGTTCCATTGAGCAGGCGGGGCCATGACGGAACCGCTCCGTTATGAGCACAGCTCAACCGCGGCTCGTGACGGAGCAGCTCCGTCATGAGCATGCGAGCGCCGCTCGGCCCCCCGCCCCCCTAGGGGGTCAACCAATTGCGGCAGTAACACCTCCCACGCGCGGCACCTGCCACCCAATACTTTTTATGCCTGCCCTCAGGCTCAGTCTGCGCGGTGTTTCAGCCAATCCAGGCACTGCATTAGCAGCGCCAGGATTGGCTAGAGCAGGGTCCCTGGCTCTCCTAAGGGGAGTAGTAGTGTCTTACTTTGCGCATGCTTGAGCTGGTAATAAAAATGACTAGGCCTAAATCGAGCATGCGCACTATTGCTGCTGCCTGCTCTTAGTGCTGCGCTGGTCTGTCAGTGACACAGTCTGTCACTCAAACTCTTTGCTGGTGCAACCCCACCCCCTTCAGTTCTGATTACCTCAGGTGTGTCCCAGTACAATTTAGTGTGAGCTTAGCAACGTTTTCAAGTTGCAGGAATTGGCGTGTCGCCGCATGAATGGGGGAATGTGGCATTAGTGGGGCAACGCCCCAGGATCCCAATGGGCACACCGCCACTGCCTCACACGCTACCTCCTTGCGCAGCCCTTCACTGCCGGCCGCCTGCTCCTACTGGTTTTTGGACTTACACCAGCGTGTACCCGCCATCGCTGCAGGGCCGGACGGGCCATAGCGGGCTAGTGTGACCAACCGTCCGTAAATTTCACGGACAGTCCATAATTTCGTCCGTCTGTCCATTGTCCCTGAAGGATTCTTTAACGAACGCCATTTGTCTGTGATTTTAAGCGGGCACCGGTCCCATCACCCTAATGGTGGCACAGCTTCCACCCACCTCCCTTCTTGACTCCGATGCTGTTCCAAAGCTAAGATACCCCGCAGCATTGGAGAGGCACAGCGGGATGGCAACCCTCACACCTTCAGCCCTTGATGAGCTGTTAAGAAGTGCTTGAAGGTGACTGAGAGGGAGGGGCTGCAACTTCAGGAGCAGGGGCATCTATTCAGATGCAAACAGCCCTGACTGCATCACGTCTCTGCAATTTAGATGGGGCCTCACACATTCCCTTCCTATGAAGAAAATAGGCAACGTCTGTGGGTTTTTCTACAGAAGATTGTGGTTGCCCCTAGATAAAATGTTGTAATTCTTTGAAATAGCTCAATCATTTTGCATAGGTTTGGTCTAGCTGTGAAGGAAGTATGCCTGATTTTTATTGATTCTGCAGGGATAAAATTGAGATGCCTCGTGGCCTCCTGTTTAGCATAGCCTCATCCACAATGTGAGTTTTCTTGGCAGGAAATGAGAAAAGTAATACAGAAAGAGGGAGAAACCCTGACGACTCCTTTAAAGCGGAGGCTTCCCTAACATTAAATCACAGTCACAAACTGAACTAAATCTATAACAGGTGAGAAGAAGTGAAAACCCAAGATCTTAGCTGAGGCTTGCTATTTGTAGAAATAGCCTCCTTGCATCCACAGTTCTAGAAACCAAATGCCAGTGCATGCGCTGTCCCACCACTGCAGCCCTTGTGCATGCAACAGTGAGCATTTGAGGTAAGAAGATGCATCTCTCCCATAGTCATGAAAGAACACAACACCGTATCCTTCTCCAGGCACAGACTGGGTCACGCATATTCGGAATCTTCTTCGGCTACTGGTGCTGGTACAAATGTGTGTCAGTAGGCAGCCCTGATGATCATGTACTCTCTCTCTCCTCCTCGTGCTAAAGTCACTCGTAGCTTTCATAAATTGCAGACGATCACCGCAGAGTGGTTGGAGCAGCAATATTTAGAGAGTCAGAAGGTGCTAGGAGTGGGTGGGCCAGTTATGGAGCCTCTCACCAACCCCTGGCTGTGCAAACATCCTAGAACCAGCCCTGATTACACCGAGTCAGCACGTGGTTCTCTACACAGAGCTTAATTACTGTCACTAAATTGTAAACAAACCTTGGTTCTTCAAACATAAAGTCTATAATGTAATAAAATAAAGAAATGGCACAATCGCACCCACACTGATTAACAGAGTATGGAGGACAATCAGTCCAATACGTTCTTGTGGAGTATCTCCTTTAAGTACTGTATAAGTGGGGGATGGCAAAACTAACATTTGGGAAAGAGCCTGTCTTTTCGTTGTCTTGTCCAGGAGGGGGTGAGGAGCCCTACCCCACCCTGGAAGAGACCAAGATGATACTAAAATACTGCATGCTCACCCCTGTGCCCACCCTGGTGGATCATGTTCCCCCTCCAGTGTTGGCTCTTGTCCCCCCATGTGGTGGCTCCTGTCCCCCCCCCCCACCTGTGATGGCTCCTGTCCCTCCCTGTGGTGGATCCTGTCTCTGCCCTGGGTGGCTTCTGTCCCAGTCCTGGAATGGCTCCTGCAGCGAGGGTGAAGTTGTTGTTGGGCCTCTTCTCAAAAAGGCTCAGCACAAAATTAATATGAAAAGGTGGGCAAGTGAGTAAGTGAAGGGATGGGTGGATGGCTGGATGAATTAGTGAAAGGGTGAATGGATGAATGAAAGATTGAATTGAAAGATAACGAGAGAGGATGTATGTGTTGACGAGTGAGTGATGGAAGAGAGAAAAGGTAAAAAGCTGGATCTATGGGTTGAAGGGTAGCTGGATAAGTAAAAGGGTGGATGGATGATTGAAAGGTTCGATGAGTGAAATGATGGATGGATTGATGAATTGATAAGTGCAAGGGTGAAAGGATGGACCGATGAGTGAAAGGGTGGATGTAAGGATGGATGAGTGAGTGAAAGGGAGGGTAGATGGACAAAAAGATGAATAGATGAGTGAAGGAGTGAAAGGATAAATGGATGAGAGAAAGGATGGATGAGTGATAGGGTCAATGTGTGGATTCATGAGTGGATGAGTAGATGGATGGGTGGGTGGATGGATGGAAGGAAGGATTGCTAAGTGCAAGGGTCGATGGAGAGAGAAAGGGAGGATGGATGGATGACTGAAAGGGTGGATGGGTGGAAGGATGAGTCACTGGGTGGATGGATGAGTAAGTGAAAGGATGGCTGGGCAGGTGAAAGGGTTAATGGCTGGATGGATGAGTGAATGGATGGATGGGTAGAAGAGTGGATGGATGAGTGTACAGATGCACAGGGTGAAAGGGTGGATGGATGGATAATGGATGGATGAAAGGATGGATGAGTGAAATGATAGATGGAAGGATATATGATGGATAGGTTTGCAAATGGATGAATATGTTTGGGTATGGCAGGGCTTACTCATATACTATTGCCTGACCTATGCTGTGTTTGTAAAACGTATTCAATTGTCCCGAAGTTTTGTCCTGAATTTTGACCTCCTGTCCTGAATTTGTGTCCTGAATTTTGACCCTTTGTCCTGAATTTTTACACTCACCGTCCTGAATTTGCACCAATGCCAGTTGGTCACCCTATAGCTGGCCCGGGCAATCCCTGGTGCGCTGGACAGGTGGGGGCTGGTTTTGGGCACCTGGGGGCCGTTTTTGTTACAGGGCCGTTTTTGCAGCATAGCTGCAAAATCGACCCTGTAACAAAATCGGCCGAAAACCGGCCCCGGCAAAGAGCTCAGTGCCACCTCCAACCCATCCCAGTGGGGAAGGGGGGCCGGCCGAGCACTTTGCCGGGGCAGGTTTTGCTTCCCAATCCAGCCCTGTTATGGTATGTTATGTTATGTTGCCCAGTGTTTTGTAGAGCGCTCAGCTACTCAAACAGAGTGTCCCGGTGCTATTCTAGACCCAGTACAGCAAAAAGCACGGAAATCGGTGGAATCATTGGACAAACAGCCATGTTTTGAGATCCTTTCTAAATGACAGCAAATTATCTGTGTTCCTCAAAGACAAAGGCAGTGCGTTCCAAGATAGGGGTGCCAGATGACTAAAGGAGCGACCCCCAATGCGAGGACCGTAGCCAGAGCCAATGATGCAGAACGTAGAGCTCTGGACGGATGGTGAAAGTCGATTCTGTTCCTCAGATATCGGGCACCAGTGCCATGCAAAGCCTTAGAAGCCATTGTGAGCGTTTTAAAGGCAATGCGTTTCCGTATAGGCAGCCAGTGTAGAGATTTCAGAAGTCCCGTAGCGCTAGATCTTAGGCTGAGGCCAAAAATTGCTCGCGCAGCAGAGTTTTGTACCATTTCAAGGCGCGAAAGAAGGTACTCAGGGAGGCCAAGATATAGCACATTGGCATAATCCAGCCTTGAGCCTATCAGGGCTTGAACCGCAGTCCTCCT
Organism: Lissotriton vulgaris; assembly: GCF_964263255.1. NCBI lineage: Eukaryota > Metazoa > Chordata > Amphibia > Caudata > Salamandridae > Lissotriton > Lissotriton vulgaris. The sequence continues at coordinate 2,422 of NW_028253647.1, read as the reverse complement.
ATGGGCCAAGGATAGAAGTGGAAGACATTTTTTCAACATTTTTAAAACACCAAAACACTGTCCAACCAAACCCAAAACCTGAGGTTTAAAGGTAAGATCATTGTCCACCTTTATTCCAAGATTTTTAGCACCCACGGTGTCAGTGGAAGGAGGAAACATAGCCGCCGGCCCCTAGGACTTCCAACAGGAAACCGGAGGGCAGCCGAAAAAGAGAACCTCCGATTTGTCTGAGTTGTACTTCAACTGGTTTAATTGAAACCAAGAAAAGACGGCCCCCAGACAGCTCTTTATGTGCTCTCCATCAAAGTCCAAGTTCTTTCCACACGTGAAGAGAAGCTGTGTGTCATCGGCGTATGAAACAATCTGGGCACCATACGACTCAGCCAGCACCGCCAAAGGGGACATATAGATGTTAAAAAGAGAGGGGCTCAGGATAGACCCCTGAGGAACTCCCACATCCAATGACAGCACTAAGGCCGAGTACGGAGGGGCCCAGCCTGTCTGTTGGCGGTCAGCAAGAAAAGACTCAAACCATCTGAGCACCGTCCCGCCCACTCCAATCTCCGAGAGTCCTAGAAGGAGACGGTTGTGGGGGACGGTGTCAAAAGCCGCCAAGAGATCTAACATCACCAGCATAGCTTTTCCTCCGACATCCTGGACCTCTTTAATGGCTTCCAACACCTCCAGTAATGCTGTTTCCATGCTCATATTCGCACGGAACCCAGACTGGGTGTGGTGGAGGACGTCGTGCGACTCCCTGCATCGCTGGCTCTTTACTGCATCGCCCCCTTGGCTTACATGTCAACATCTCCTTTACCAACACTTTGCGGACGCCCATTCCATTCCTGCTAACCTGGTTCCTCGCCCCTGGGGCATCCCTGATTTACACCGGCTCCCTCTGGTTTCCAGACCTTTGACCAGCGTGCACCCAACAGCACGGGCCCTTCACAGCGCCACTCCTTTGGCCTGCACTCTAGCCTCCCCTTCACCTTGACGATGCGGACACCCAATGCAGTCCTGTCAATCTGGTGTATTACCGCAACCCCCAGAGCTTCTGCACTTCACACCGGTTTCTATTGATCATCCGGTCCCTTTAGCCTGCACCACGAATCGTCTCCCTGCCTCTCCTGCCTTGCCTAGGCCTCTGCATTGGTCGGACCTTTCAGCCTGCACCTCGAATCGTCTACCTGCCCAGACCCCTTTCATGGGTTGTACCTTCGCTGGCACTACGAGCAGTCCCTTGCTTCATCTTCTCCCTTGCACCGAATTGCATACACTGGATCCTACATAATGCTGTCCTTTTCCCTCCTTCCACAGACAGCCGTTTGAGCTCCTGCGATTGATTTGCATCCCGCCCCGCCCCCTGAACTTTCATCTGTAAGTAAGTTCTCCCCTTTTACTACTCCCTGCCCCCCTGCGACTCCCCCTGCAGGTCACTCCTTGTTATTTTTACACGCAGATAATCCCTGGACATCCGTACTTGATCCTCAAATAAGTCGTTGTGCATACTGCATCTGTCGCTCTTAGTTCACCTATTCTTTTCTCATGAGCCTAGAGACGTGGTATTTATCGGCTGTGCTCATTCCCTGTCTCTCCTTCCACTGTGTTGGCTCGATTGTTTTAAAGCCTTCTTCTACTCTACCTGTCCTTTCTTGGTCCACTTAATATTACCTCTGTACATATGGACATTTTTGAATCCTTTTATCCCCAGAAATGCTAACCACAATTTATGTAACCAGGTCCTGATGATGGCCTAACTTGTCTACTGTCCTGAAACGCCGGCGACTTTCACAGCGGAACTCCTGCCACCTTTATATACCGGATACCCTACCCTACTTCTCTTTATTCATGTACCATTAATTGTTTGGGTACCTCAAAATGAGTAAAGAATTTTAACTTCACTTACCTTTTGTTGCGCCCACCACAATCGCTGTATATACCACATCATGTGTCATTTGTGCCGTCACCAAAACTTCACAAGCACTTGTGCACAGTATGGTATTGGTTACATGTCATTTAATGTAACGCAGTGCTGACGCCTCATGTGCTTGTACATATGAAGTTTAATATGTCCAACATGATCTGCAATTGAAATACAATTTATCTTCTGAAAAATATTTCCCTGGCTTTCTCCCCATGTGATTTAATCACTGGTAATTAATTGTGCCTAGTATACTTGTACACAAAATAATACCCTTACTTGAAACACTGTTGTTTGTTACATCATTCAAGTGAGGGGAGCATGCTCTGTATATAAAATAAAGGACCATCCCTCTAAATAATACAGAGGTTTTTCAGTGTCCCATTTAATAGTGGGGCACTCCTTTTCCATTACTAATTCCCTTAATTCCCCAATCCAAGATTTTAATTGGAATATATTACCTAATAAATTACCAGCTTCCCCTTCTTGTGTGTTTTCCAG